>NC_057796.1:308915941-309215941 GCF_018294505.1 Triticum aestivum | reverse complement strand
GTAGTGCTGCAGGGCCAGCAAAGCGGCGACTCGGAAGATCATTGGAAATGACACAATAAAAAAAGCCAGCAAAAACTCTTGAGCTGAATAGATCCGCGAGCATAAAATAGCACGAGCAGACAACATATGTTTTGTATAATGCAAATTTAATATGCAGAGCAATTTAACAGAGACGAATGCACCTGATTACGTCCGTAGGCAGCGACTTTGAATATTCTGATTGCTTCTTCACGGTTATTTCTTTTCTTTTTCCTTAGGGGATGAGATGTGCGCCTTGGTTGAGGTAGTAGCAACAGACACGCACACGCGATCCTGGTGCTACTGGCTTCCGGCCGATTCGCCGGTGACCGCTGACCTCGTGCACCAAGGCCACATGTACTGACGTGGGCCGCCTCAAGCTCTTGAAGGGCTGGGTCAGCAGGAGCGGAGGCGAGCTGAGCCTGGGGACTGGGCGAGGGTGAGAGCGAGGCCAGCCACGGAGGCGGCGACTCAAGATTGTGATGACGTGCGGCAGAGGTGGAGGCGAGGCCGGTGCGGTGGCTAGCGAGGCGAAACCGATTCCATGTCCCATGTTAAGCCAGCGAGGCAAAACCGAGTCCGTGTCCCACGTCCCTCTTCGGGTCGTGGATTTCCTTCCCTTTTTTTCAGGGGCCAGATTTCCCTTTTGTGAAAAAGTGGTAGTGCCAGATGAGGTCTCCTGCCAGATTGATCTTGACTTGACGCCGGTTGGACGTATTTGCTACTGCATATTTACGTGACTTGCTGATTGATTCTTCCGTGGATTAGTACTCCCTCTAGTCTGATTAAACAATTTCTTCCTTCTCATGGAAAACATCAATGACAAAACCTCTTTTGGTTCTGCCTGCTGCCGCCGCGATGAATCTTCTTGGGACTCGCGTGCCCTTGTAGGATAACACAACCATGGAGATTGACTTTCCTTTGGTCTAGGCGGATTACGACCGCAGAAAAACAACTGTGATATGCCGGATCACAAGATTGTGGCGGTGGACAGATTGCATCCTTTCGCCCGCCCATGATTGATGAACTCGAAGATGATGCGAACCTTTTTGCGCCGGCTATTCTTTATCAAATCAAAACTGCGAGCTTCTTGATGCCTAGTTGAGATCGCTCCAAGAACTCAACACCACCGTGCGCGGGCCCCATGATGGGCGCCAACTGTCGTGGTTTTGTCACGACAGATGTCCATAGTGTCAGGACTTAGTCGCGAGGCCAACGCATCTATGTGGTAGCTTGAGAGGGGTTGAGTGAGACGAGAGACGCAGAGCGGATCAACACACAAGACAAGGGTTTAGACAGCTTCGGGCCCCGGAAAACATCATCCGGTAACAACCCTACATGTTGTTTGAGGCTAGGTCTCATTATGATCATGAGGGAGTCGCCGGTAAACCGGCTCTTGTGTCTAACCCTAGAGATTCTTTCTTCTTGCTTGTATCTTGTCCCCCTTTGGGGAGCCCTGCCCCTCCTTATATAAGTTGAAGGGGCGGGTTACATGTGGAGTCCTACCAGGATCAGGACTAGTCTATCTCTAATACAAACCGGATACAAGTCCTGGTCTCTAATACAAACCGGATACAAGTCCTCTTAAACCGGCCCACCATAGTATGAACTGGCCTTCATGAAACGCCCGTTGGGCCACCGGGTCTTGTCGCTCCTCTGACCCGCCTGCCGGATTACCAATGAATCATAAACCGCCAGGTCCAAACAGGTCACCAGTGAATTGTCAAGTCTCAGCCGGGTCTGAAGTAAACCGCCAAGTCCGACCGGGTTATACTTCCGGCCGGTTTACGCCGCGGGGTATATCGCCGACACCGCCAGTTCAGTAAGTTCCTCATATTTCAAGGTGTATCCTCTACCTATGCATCCAAGGAAGATGTCTAAGCTTCTCCATTTTCTTTTCAGGGCTGGATAAAGAAGGCGGAGCGGATCCAGTGTCCGGCTCCGCTGCCTGAAAACCCAGCTATCCCACTTCTGACGAAGATGCTGGTTCCGGCGCCCTACCAGGCATCGGAGAAGAAGGCCAAGAAGAAGGGCCAGTAGGCGAGAAGCGGCCTCCGCGTAAAGGCACTTCGGACGCAATGTCCGAAGATGCCGAAACCCACTCCTCCCCTGCTGAGAACGACGACGAGGAGGAGGAAAGCAACCCCCCCCCCCCAAGGGGGGAAGGAAGAAAAGGACGGCCTCCACGGATCTGGAGGCAGAGGCGTCCAAGAAAGGGAGGGTCTCCCTTGCGGACAATTCTGAATCGGACACCGATAGCAGCTCTGAGTGGCGTCCCAGGGAGAAGCCCCTGGCCAAATCGTAAGTACTCGAAGGCACTTACGCACACATATATCCAGCTCCTTTACTTCGTGGTTTTAACATGTTGAATCATGCGCTGCAGTCCGGCTCATTCCCACCTCCAGCGATCCTCATCTTCGGGGAATTCACTGGATCCAAATGTGATGGACAGCGAGTTGCCTCCTCCGGCCTCCTCCCCAAAGGCTACGGACGATGCCGAGGTGTTGTCCCGAAGGACCCTCCCAGGACAGGGAGAGGTACAGGAGGCCGTCAAGGTGGCGCCAGAGGGTGATACCTCGACCACCGGACACATGGGGGAGCAGACCCCCCTGGACACTGGCGATGGGGGCCATACCCAATTCAGCCCCCAGCCGAATACTATTCCGGAGGCCCATACAGCTCCGGAATCAGGTAAGTAGACTCCTTCGATAGAAGGAGGTGCACCTATTCCGCCGGTGACCTCTGTCCATCCAGAGGCACCGGATACTCTATTGGAAGCGCTTAAAGGTGCTTCCATTATAGAAGAACACTGTATCCTTATGGGTACGGTGGTTGAGAGGGTTCAGTCTGCTAAGAGCGGACTGACCAAAGCTCGTGCCAGCCTTCTAACAGGCTTTGAGGTATGTGACATAATTATGCAAAAAGAATGCCGTAGTATAGACAGTAGCCCCTGAGACTCTGTCCGGTGTCCGAAAAGAAAGGTCGGACAGAGGATCAAATAATTTTCGCAGGAGACTAATCATATATGTCTATATGAATAAGCAAGCGTTAATGCTGGCTGCGACCTCCCATTATGCCGAAGTCTCCAAACCGAAGCAGAGTCTGGAGTAGGCCGATGAAGAGCTTGGTCGTGTCAAAAAACAACTAGAGGACAAGCAAGGTATGCAATGGCCTGTGCAGATCTAAAATGATATGAATTTTTTGTGTTGATCATGTTATTACGATGTTTCCTAGGAGCTGCGGCCGAGGTGGAGTGAAAGTGCAACTATCCCTGGGTGGTTTTGGTAATTCCTAACAACATATAGCTCATTGAGCTAATGCTACTTAAAGATAAACATTTTAGGAAAGCTGAATGTTTGGCATGGCATGGATGAGAAAAGTGGATCCCTCAAAATTCTAAGGACAAAGGATTGGCTCAAGCTCAAAGCTCAAGACTCTACATTTTTCATTTTAAGTGATCCAAGTGCTTAGTGATATGCTCCAAAGCCCTCAACTACTTTCTCACATCCACATATGTCCTAAACCTAAAGTCAAACTCGGCCCCACCGAAACTTTCTATCCGGCGCCACCGAGTTCAATTGACATAGCCACTTCCAGAAACCCTAGTCTTTTCAGTCTCACCGATAGGGATCTCGGTCTCACCGAGATGGGATTGTAATCTCTCTGTTTCCCTTCGTAACATTTCGGTCAAATCGAGATGAGCGATCGGTCCCACCAAGATTGCAATGCAAACACTCTGTTTCCTTTTCGTAACGTTTCGGTCTAATCGAGATGAGCGAATCGGTCCCACCGAGTTTGCCTGACCAACTCTCTGTTTGTCTATTACGAAAATCGGTCTCACCGAGTTTGTCTAATCGGTCTCACCGATATTACGTTATGCCCTAACCCTAATAAAATCGGTCTCATCGAGTTGACGTGTCGGTCCCACCAAAAATCCTAACGGTCACATTATGAACTAAATCGGTCTGACCAAGTTTAGCAATTCGGTCCCACCGAGTTTGGTAAATTGTGTGTAACGGTTAGATTTTGTGTGGAGGCTATATATACCCCTCCACCCACTCTTCATTCGTGGAGAGAGCCATCAGAACATGCCTACACTTCCAACATACATTTTCTGAGAGAGAACCACCTACACTTGTGCTGAGGTCAAGATATTCCATTCCAACCACATAAATCTTGATCTCTAGCCTTCCCCAAGTTGCTTTCCACTCAAATCATCTTTCCACCAAATCCAAATCCTGTGAGAGAGAGTTGAGTGTTGGGGAGACTATCATTTGAAGCACAAGAGCAAGGAGTTCATAATCAACACACCATTTGTTATTTCTTGGAGAGTGGTGTCTTCTAGATTGGCTAGGTGTCACGTGGGAGCCTCCGTCAAGATTGTGGAGTTGAACCAAGGAGTTTGTAAGGGCAAGGAGATCACCTACTTCGTGAAGATCTACCCGAGTGAGGCAAGTCCTTCGTGGGCGACGACCATGGTGGGATAGACAAGGTTGCTTCTTCGTGGACCCTTCGTGGGTGGAGCCCTCCGTGGACTCGTGCAACCATTACCCTTCGTGGGTTGAAGTCTCCATCAACGTGGATGTACGATAGCACCACCTATCGGAACCACGGATAAAAAATCTCTGTGTCAACATTGCGTTTGCTCCCTCAAACTCCTCCCTTTACCTTCATATGCAATTGTTTTACATTCCACTGCTACACTCTTAGAATTGCATGTGTAGGTTGATTGCTTGACTTGTGCTAAGTTGCTAAAATCTGCCAAGAACTAAAATTGGGAAAAGGCTAGATTTTTAATTGGTAAAGTAGTCTAATCACCCCCCCTCTAGACATACTTTCGATCCTACAAGTGGTATCAGAGCTTTGGTCTCCATTTGCTTTGATTTCCATAGCTTTTGGTGGTCATAGCCTTGGTTTCACAACCTAGGAGAGTATGGCGTCTAGCGAGGGAAATTACCACCGTAGAGGTCCTTACTTTGATGGTACAAATTTTTCTAGTTGGAAGCATAAGATGAAACTGCATATTCTTGCACATAATCCCACCGTTTGGGCTATTGTGTGTATTGGCTTGCAAGGTGAATTCTTCGATGGGAAAGAACCAAACCGGGAAGCTACCGTGGAAGAGTTGAAGATGCTACAATACAATGCTCAATCTTGTGATATTCTTTTCAACAGATTATGCCCCGAAGAATTCAACAAAATCAGTCGTCTTGAGAATGCAAAGGATATTTGGGATACTTTGATTGATATGCACGAAGGTACCGACTCCGTCAAGGAATCCAAATTGGATGTGCTTCAAAGTCAGCTTGACAAGTTCAAAATGAAGGATGGTGAAGGCGTCGCTGAAATGTACTCTAGGCTTGCTCTCATCACAAATGAGATTGCCGGCTTAGGAAGTGAAGAGATGACCGATAGATTCATCATAAACAAGATCCTAAGAGCCTTGGATGGAAAATATGATACCGTGTGCACATTGATCCAAATGATGCCCAATTACAAAGATCTCAAGCCAACGGAAGTTATTGGAAGAATTGTTGCTCATGAGATGTCACTCAAGGATAAGGAAGAGCTTCACAACAAGTCAAGTGGTGCTTACAAAGCCTCGTGTGATGCTCCCACATCATCAAGTGAGAAACAAACCTTCAATGAAGAATTGAGCCTAATGGTGAAGAACTTCAACAAGTTCTACAAAAGTAGAAGCAAGGAAAGAAGTTCCATGTCAAGGTCCTACAATGACAAAAGATCTTCTAGTCGTGAGCGTAATTGCTACAATTGTGGAAGACCCGGACACTATTCCAATGAGTGTACGGCTCCCTACAAAAGAAGAGAAGATTCTCCCAAAAGAAGGAGTAGAAGAGAAGAATCACCATCAAGAGAAAGAAGGAGTAGAGATGATCGTTATGAACGAAGACCCTCTCGGAGAAGCAAGGATTCGGAAAGGAAGGATAAGTCATCAAGAAGCTACACAAAAAGAAGACATCAAGCTCATGTTGGTGAATGGGTATCCGGCTCCGACTCCAACAATCACTCCGAAAGAAGTTATCACTCCGACTCCGAATATACTCAAGATGAAGGTGTTGCCGGACTAGCACTTGTGACAACCAACTCCTACGACATATTTGAATCACCAAATGAAGGAATTGGGAGATGCTTCATGGCTAAAGGTCCAAAGGTAACACACCCCGAGTATGTTGATTTCAATAGTGATGAAGATGATTTGCTAGGAGATGATGATTTACTTGTTGACAACTCTAGTTATGAAAACTATGATGAACTTGCTATTAATCATGCTAATCAAGATAAAACGAATGATGATGATAAGAAGGAGATTGAGCGTCTAACTAAAGAACTAAACACTCTTAAGTTAGCTCATGAAACTACCTTGGAAGATCATCGAGAACTTTTAAAGACTCATGAGAAGCTACGGTTTGAAAAGCTCAACCTCGAGCAAGAGCATGAGTTTTTAAAGGCGATCAATGATGATCTTCGCAAGAAAAGTTCTTCTTACATTGCCAAGCGTTTACTCTTCTCTACTTACATGCCACAAGTTAAATCTAACAACAAGAACAAGAAAGATTCTTCATCTAGTAGTAACAACAATCATGCTAAATCCAATGATGTTGCTTCTAGTAGTTCTCTTGATTCCACTAATGATTCTCTTAGCCAAGTTACACTTGAGCAAGAAAATAGCTTATTGAAGGGAATTATAGAGAAAGGTGTTTACAAGAGCCTTGCCGGAAGTAAGCAATTTGAGGAAATTGTACGCAAGCAGGAAGCACCGGAAGATCAAGGTGTTGGTTTTGAACGAAAGTTCAATGCCAATGGAGTTGAGTGGGAAGAAGATCAATACCCCAAGACGAAGTTTGTTCCTCAACAAGAGAAGTATGATCCTACTTCTTTCAAAGGAACACAAGCTCAAGATGATCTTCCACCACAAGATCTCAAGCAAAAAGGCAAGGACAAGCTTCAAGAGGAAATTGATGCATTTGAAGAAGCACCTACAGCCTTAGTCAAGTGGATTCCCAAGACTACATCAAGGTCTACTTCATCAAGTACGACTACAACTCCAAGGATTCCCATCAAGATGGTGTGGATCCCGAAGAAGAAGAACTAGAGAGTTCTTGAGGGTGACTCCGCCAACATACTTCACTCTTATCATTTTGGCAATGACAAGTGCAAACAACTTCCACATCTTGCACTAGTCCAAGGAGTCACAAACCCTCTTGTTGGTAAGACAAGGGACAAGGTAACCTAATGCTTTCATGGCCAACATCTTGTGTATACATCACTCTATGTCTATGGATATCCTTGCTTGTTCCTTGTGGGACTAACCCATGTAGGTATTGAAAGTGCAACTCACTCCAAAGGATTGCTCCGAATGATCTACATCAACATTGAGCATCCACATCTTCAACACCTATATGAAGTCATCATCGACAAAACCCAAGGTTAGTTGATCCCTCTTAGGGGGGGATATCACATCTAGGGGGAGCTTTACTCTAATCAATTGAGCCAAAGAAACTCTAATGATGTGAACACAACTATGCTTTATGTAAAAGTGGTAACCCCACTTGAGCTTAAACGATGAGTATGACCTATGATCAAATGTTCTCATTTGACTCCTAAGTCAATATACTCATATATAGATGACCTAGTCATCGCCAATTGTTTGATAGATGCTAGAGTGTTTGTGCATGCTTTGTCACATATTTCATTTGTCATTTTATTGTGTGAGCATGATGAATGCATATTTTTAGTCATTCGAGGACATCCATTTGTTGCTTTGATTGTTTGGCTTTTTCTCTTTTGCCAAATGGATGGACAAGAATGCCTAAGAACTCCCTCTAGCTATCTATTTTTTTCTCGTCTCAAACTCTATTCTTGCTACATCACAAAGTTTGATCAAGTCAGATTCGAACCACTCTGTGTGAGGAGCACTCGGAGTTCCCGATTCGTCATAGACTTAAACTTCCAAAACCTCTTTGTGCATTTCGGTCTGACCGATTCATCCTTTTCGTCCTACCGAGATCACTAAGTTGATCTAGGTTTTCAATCTCGGTGCAACCGATTAGAACATTTCGGTCACACCGAGTTGCAGTAACTGCTTGCAGTTTTGCATCTCGGTGCCACCGAGTTGTTCCACTCGGTCACACCGACAGTGTCAGGTTATATATACCGATGGGTCAAATTTTGGAAAATTTTCCGAAACCCTTCGCCCGCGCGTAACCTGCTTTGCCTTGTTGGGTCTCCGGATCGTCCTCTCGCCGCCAGCGACCTCCTGCCGCTGGTCTCCGCCGCCGTCAACGGCAATCTGCCCCACCGTTACTGCCGTAGCAAGTTCACCGCCGAGATAGGGTATGAACTTGATCTTTGTGCTATTCATTAACTCCGATTCCTAGCACATTGCTTTGCCATGTTTCTTACCACGTATGAAATCATCCTGTCCAACAAAAACATCCCGTAGATTAGATTCGATTTGAAAATTTAGGGTTAGGTTTCCGCCGAACTCATCTCGGACCGACCGAATTGTAGAAATCGGTCTCACCGATTTGGCTTAGGCCATTGCACATGTGATTTTCGGTCTGACCGAGAATTGCAAATCGGTGTGACCGAGTTCGATTCTCTGCGAAACCCTAGCAGTCTCGGTGCCACCAAACTGTGACTCGGTCTGACCGAGTTCACTAGTTTAGGTTCCAAAAGCTGCTTCGGTATCACCGAGTTTACAAATCGGTAGCTCCGAAATGCTTTCTGTGGAGAACTAAAACTAAGTTTTTGAGTCATCTGTTTTGCAAAACTCCTGTACTTTGTGATGCTCATCTTCTCTACCTCATCTATAATCTATTCACAGGGTATGCTGATAGTTTGCCTGCAAGATGTCTGACCAAAGTGACAGCCAGAACAAGTCTGAACAGCAGGTGCAGGTGAGTGAGGGTTCTGATCCCTCTAGCAGCTATGATGAGGGCAGCAGGAGCACACCAAGTAACTTGCCAAAGGCAGCTACCAGGACAAGGAAGAAGAGAACTTCTGATTCAGAGGATGAAGATTATGTGGCTGTTGAGGATGAGGCCACTTCAAGGGAAAAGGTGCTGAAAAGGAGTATGGCCCAGCTGCTGCAACAAAGCCTGGACTGAAAACAAAGGCTCCAGCAAGAAGAGTTCCAATGTCAAAGCCAAGGAAAGTTGCCACAGGTGAAACCATGAAGTTCACCATTGAATCTGAAGAAGAAGAAGAAGCAGCTGGTGAGGATAAGAAGAAGAAAAGGGCAAGAACCACTACTGCCAAAGTTCTTGGCAAGCCCTCAATGAGGATTGATTCTGAAGAAGAAGAAGAGCAGGAGGATGCTGCACCAGCACCCAAAGCTCAAAAGCTCATGGGAGATGCAATCAGATGAGGGGCTGCTCCATCTAAGCCCAAAGCTGCTCCCAAGGCTGCTGCTCCAGCTCAAAAACCCCCAAAACCCAAGAGAAGCACTAGAAACATTCCAGCTGCAGAAAAGAACAAGGCCCCAGTGCCTCAAGTTGAAGAAGAAGATGATGATGAAGCCTAAGTGCTAAGGAAGCTGAAGCCCAAGATCCCTGACCACAATGATGCACATCCTGTTGCAGAAAACATGAAGATCAGGAAGGATGCAGGACTGAGGTTATGGAGATAGTCTGATCCATATGCTGTCAGGAGGAGGACCGTTGTGGACTACAGGTTTCACACCAAGGAACAACAAGACTTTTATGAAACAATCCTGCTTGACAAGAAGCCCATTGTGTGTGACATGAGATGGGTTGACTGGGAGTACATTAAGAAGAATGAAGATCACTATCCAGGTGTATATGACAGCTTCAAGGCATGTGGAGTTGACACATTTGTTGCTCAGAAGCTCACCAAGTGGAATGATGAGCTCATCATGCAGTTTTACTCCACTGCCCACTTCTACCCAGATGGGAAGATCATTTGGATGTCTGAAGGTACTAGGTACCAATCTACTGTTGAAGAATGGGCTCAGTTGATCAATGTCCCAGAGGAGAATGAGGATGACTTGGATATTTATGCTGAGAAGAAGAAAGACCACAACACAATGGCCAACATGTACAAAGAGATCCCAAATGATGCTTTGGACACTCATAAGTTTGGATCTGTCCACTTTTTGTTGTCTGGTCTGCCTACCATAAATTGGATCCTCAGGCACACATTGCTGCCCAAGTCAGGTGATCACAAGATGATCAGAGGACATGCCATCAACTTGCTACATTTGTTTGATGTGCCTCAAAAATTCAAAGTCATGAGTCTGATTGTGGAGACAATCAAAAGGACAGCAGCTGATCAGAAGAGGAGTTGTGGGTATGCCCCACAAATTCAGGAGCTCATCAACTCAAAGATGGGCACAGGCAAATATCTACTAGATAAGGAGCACCTGCCCATCTACCCTGAATTTGAAGACAACACTGTTGTCATGAATGAAAATGAACCATCTTCAGCTCAAGCACATGAGAAGAGAGAGAAGGCAAGGGTAGAGAAACCTGCAAAGATGCCAAGTGTAGAGGAGGCATCTCAGGTTTTCCTGAAGAGCAAGCAAGATCAGCTAGCATATCTGACCAATCCACCTTGAGGATTGAGAAGGGCTTGGCCACCCTAACTCAAAACCAGGAGAGCTTGGAGAGGATTATAGAAACCAAATTCTATGATCTTGATCTGAAGGTAACTGAGATCCAAACTGCAGTTGAGCAGCTTCACGAGGAAGCAGAGGAGAAGAAGGGCAAATCTACTACAGATGCTTTTGCTAGAGTGCCCAGAGGACAAAGATCTGCTGTAGTGCCCGTGATAGATACTCGAGCTACAGCATCAGCACCAGCAGCTACAGCTCCAGTGCCACCTCCAGCAGTCACTCCATCAGCTCCAGCTACATCATCTGAAGCCTTCGTCCTTGGAGTTCTCTCGACACCACCTCATGAAGACCAAGCCTGAGAGACGTTTAGCACTATGCATTTTTGAACTTTTTGGTAACTTGTTGCCAAAGGGGGAGAAAATGTATAGATCATAGGCTTCGAGAGAGAGTGTTGCTTCTTTTATCTCTCTTGCTTTTTTGGTTGAACTTCTTTATTGTGTGCTTGTGTGATATACTTTATGTGCTTGTGAGATACTTGTTTGATCATGTGTTTGATCATATGCTACCTTAATGCATGTTGGATGATATTATCTCTTATATCCTTATATGATCATTCACTTGCTTGGTGATGAGTGCATGCTTTTAACTTCTATCATTTTGAGTGCTCCACCAAGATGTATGTGACATGGAAGAGTAACCCATGATCCTAATCGATTGTGCATTTGCATTCAAAAGAAAATTTTTAAATAATGCACAAATTTAGGGGGAGCTCTTGCTTATCACATACTTCTCAAAGTGACGATGTTTTTTCAATCTTATTATCATTTGTCGAAGCTTTGATCTATATGTTGTAATCAATTACCAAAAAGGGGGAGATTGAAAGTGCAACTATCCCTGGGTGGTTTTGGTAATTCCTAACAACATATAGCTCATTGAGCTAATGCTACTTAAAGATAAACATATCAGGAAAGCTCAATATTTGGCATGGCATGGATGAGAAAAGTGGATCCCTCAAAATTCTATGGACAAAGGATTGGCTCAAGCTCAAAGCTCAAGACTCTACATTTTTCATTTTAAGTGATCCAAGACCACATTAAGTCCATAGGAAAAGCCAATACTATTAAGAGGGGATGACGTGTTGCTTAATGGCTTGCTTGCTCAAAGTGCTTAGTGAAATGCTCCAAAGCCCTCAACTACTTTCTCACATCCACATATGTCCTAAACCTAAAGTCAAACTCGGCCCCACCGAAAATTTCTATCCGGCGCCACCGAGTTCAATTGACATAGCCACTTCCAGAAACCCTAGTCTTTTTGGTCTCACCGAGATGGGATTGTAATCTCTCTGTTTCCCTTCTTAACATTTCGGTCAAACTGAGATGAGCGATCGGTCCCACCGAGATTGCAATGCAAACACTCTGTTTCCTTTTCGTAACGTTTCGATCTAACCGAGATGAGCGAATCGGTCCCACCGAGTTTGCCTGACCAACTCTTTGTTTGTCTATTACCAAAATCGGTCTCACCGAGTTTGTGTAATCGGTCTCACCGAGATTACGTTATGCCCTAACCCTAACGAAATCAGTCTCACCGAGTTGACATGTCGGTCCCACCGAAAATCCTAACGGTCACATTATGAACTAAATCGGTCTGACCAAGTTTAACAATTCGGCCCCACCGAGTTTGGTAAATTGTGTTCAATGGTTAGATTTTGTGTGGAGCCTATATATACCCCTCCACCCACTCTTCATTCGTGGAGAGAGCCATCAGAACATGCCTACACTTCCAACATACATTTTCTGAGAGAGAACCACCTACACTTGTGTTGAGGTCAAGATATTCCATTCCAACCACATAAATCTTGATCTCTAGCCTTCCCCAAGTTGCTTTCCACTCAAATCATCTTTTCACCAAATCCAAATCCTGTGAGAGAGAGTTGAGTGTTGGGGAGACTATCATTTGAAGCACAAGAACAAGGAGTTCATCATCAACACACCATTTGTTACTTCTTGGAGAGTGGTGTCTCCTAGATTGGCTAGGTGTCACTTGGGAGCCTCCGTCAAGATTGTGGAGTTGAACCAAGGAGTTTGTAAGGGCAAGGAGATCGCCTACTTCGTGAAGATCTACCCGAGTGAGGCAAGTCCTTCGTGGGCGACGGCCATGGTGGGATAGACAAGGTTGCTTCTTCGTGGACCCTTCATGGGTGGAGCCCTCCGTGGACTCGCGCAACCGTCACCCTTCGTGGGTTGAAGTCTCCATCAACGTGGATGTACGATAGCACCACCTATCGGAACCACGGATAAAAAATCTTTGTGTCAACATTGCGTTTGCGCCCTCAAACTCCTCCTTTACCTTCATATGCAATTGTTTTACTTTCCGCTGCTACACTCTTAGAATTGCATGTGTAGGTTGATTGCTTGACTTGTGTAAGTTGCTAAAATCTGCCAAGAACTAAAATTGGGAAAAGGCTAGATTTTTAATTGGTAAAGTAGTCTAATCACCCCCCCTCTAGACATACTTTCGATCCTACATGGAGTCCCTCAAGAACGCGCTGGCCGAGGCTGAGAAGAAAGCGAAGAAGGAACAAGCCGCTCGCAAAAACACGAGTCAAGGGTCGGGGAGGTTCAACAAGAGCTCAAGGACATCATAAAGAAATGCGAGTCCTTGGAGCGCAAGATTAAGGACCAAGAGTCCGAACTTGCTAAGGCCCGCCAAAGCGCACAAGAGGCCCGGGTTGAGGCCCAGGGCGCCCTCCGGGAAATCCAGGAGGCCAAGCAGATTGCGGCGGGTAAGGCCTTTATTATGTAGAGCAAATTTGTGCAGAAAAGGTACCTCTTACTGACCCGGATTTGGAGTTCTCCAGGCGCGTTTGCGGAGCTGCCTTGCAATGTTCCTGATGCTGCGGATTTCTTCCGATCCGAAGAGGGGAGCTCAACGGAGAAGCTGTTCTGGTCACAATACCTTGCACCAAAGCATCCAGTGCCCCTTAGCGATCAGCTGAAACAGCTGACCAAACTGCATATGGTGGCCGGATTGGCCATGAAGGATTTGATAATCCATCTGTGGCCTGCCGAAGCTATACCTAGCAGCCACTTCGGGCTCGTGAAGCGGCTAGTCGATGCCTGCCCTCGGCTTGATGCCATAAAGCAGTTGGTCTACATTGAAGGTGCGCGGATGGCCTTCGCCCGTGTCAAGGTACAGTGGGCGAAGATGAACGCCGTCAAGCTTGCGACCGAGGGACCGCCTGTGGGTAAAGAGCACCGCACGCCCGAGCTGTATTTTTATGATGTCCTGGAAGGATCCCGCATTGTAGAGGGCCAGTGTGCGAAAGACATTATCTTTGAATGAATGTATTTGTGTTATCCGGTCATGTATTATGGAACAAAGCCTATATGTAATATATTGCTTGTTGTTTTGTGAAAATATTTGTGGGAGCCTCCCCCAAGCTTGTGGGAGACTCTCTTCTTCAATTTGCACAAAATTATATATGTCCCTTAAAGCAGCTTGTTTCTTATGAGCAGGGAAATATTTAGCAGAGAAGTAATAAATCATATCCTGGGGACTACGCACACAACCAGGATCAAGAGAATTAAACCATATCTTGGCATCACCCTTTAATGAGAACAGAAATATTTTAAGGATATAAAGGTAGCGGGTTCTCTCATCATTAGTGAACAGGGTGGCTATATCATTTAATTTAGTAAGATGTGCCACAACAGTTTCAGATTCATAGCCATAAAAAGGATCAGATTTAACCAAAGTAATTATATCAGGATCAACAGAGAATTCATAATCCTTATCAGTAACACAGATAGTTGAAGTAGAAAAAGCAGGGTCATGTTTCATTCTAGCATTAAGAGATTGCTGCTTCCATTTAGCTAATAATTTCTTAAGATCACTTCTATCATTGCAAGTTAAAATAGCTCTAGCAGATTCTTCATCCAAAACATAACCCACAGGGACAACAGGTAATTCATATTTACTAGGGGGAGAGTCTTCATCATCACTATCTTCAATATTATCAGTTTCAATAATTTCATTCTCTCTAGCCCTAGCAAGTTGTTCATCAAGAAATTCACCAAGTGGCACAGTAGTATCAACCATAGAAGTAGTTTCATCATAAGTATCATGCATAGCAGAAGTGGCATCATCAATAACATGCGACATATCAGAATTAATAGCAGAAGCAGGTTTAGGTGTCGCAAGCTTACTCAAAACAGAAGGTGAATCAAGTGCAGAGCTAGATGGCAGTTCCTTACCTCCCGTCGTAGTTGAGGGATAAATTTTTGTTTTCACGTCTTTCAATTTCTTCATAGTGACCAGCAGATATAAATCCCAAGTGACTCAAAGAATAGAGCTATGCTCCCCGGCAACAGCACCAGAAAATAGTCTTGATAACCCACAAGTGTAGGGGATCGCAACAGTTTTCAAGGGTAGAGTATTCAACCCAAATTTATTGATTCGACACAAGGGGAGCCAAAGAATATTCTCAAGTATTAGCAGTTGAGTTGTCAATTCAACCACACCTGGATAACTTAGTATCTGCAGCGAAGTATTTAGTAGCAAAGTAATATGGAAGTAACGGTAATAGTAGCAAAAGTAATATTTTTGGGTTTTGTGGTGATTGTAACAGTAGCAACGGAAAAGTAAATAAGCGAAGAACAATATGTGAAAAGCTCGTAGGCATTGGATCGGTGATGGAGAATTATGCCGGATGTGGTTCATCATGTAACAGTCATAACATAGGGTGACACAGAACTAGCTCCAATTCACCAATGTAATGTAGGCATGTATTCCGAATATAGTCATACGTGCTTATGGAAAAGAACTTGCATGACATCTTTTGTCCTACCCTCCCGTGGTAGCGGGGTCCTAATGGAAACTAAGGGATATTAAGGCCTCCTTTTAATAGAGTACTGGACCAAAGCATTAACACATAGTGAAAACATGAACTCCTCAAACTACGGTCATCACCGGGAGTGGTCCCGATTATTGTCACTTCGGGGTTGCCGGATCATAACACATAGTAGGTGACTATAGACTTGCAAGATAGGATCAAGAACTCACATATATGCATGAAAACATAATAGGTTCAGATCTGAAATCATGGCACTCGGGCCCTAGTGAGAAGCATTAAGCATAGCAAAGTCATAGCAACATCAATCTCAGAACATAGTGGATACTAGGGATCAAACCCTAACAAAACTAACTCGATTACATGATAGATCTCATCCAACCCATCACCGTCCAGCAAGCCTACGATGGAATTACTCATGCACGGCGGTGAGCATCATGAAATTGGAGATGGAGGATGGTTGACGATGACGGCGGCGACGGATTCCCCTCTCCGGAGCCCCGAATGGACTCCAGATCAGCCCTCCCGAGAGGTTTTAGGGCTTGGCGGCGGCTCCGTATCGTAAAACCGATGAATCCTTCTCTCTGATTTTTTTTCTCCCTGAAAGTGAATATATGGAGTTGGAGTTGAGGTCGGTGGAGCGTCAGGGGGCCCACGAGGCAGGGGGTGCACCCAGGGGGTAGGCGCGCCCCCCACCCTCGTGGACAGGTGGTGGGCCCCCTAACGTGGATTCTTCTTCCAGTATTTTTAATATTTTCCAAAAATATGTTCCATGGAGTTTCAGGTCATTCTGAGAACTTTTGTTTCTGCACATAAATAACACCATGGAAAGTCTGCTGAAAACAGCGTCAGTCCGGGTTAGTTTCATTCAAATCATGCAAGTTAGAGTCCAAAATAAGGGCAAAAGTGTTTGGAAAAGTAGATACGACGGAGACGTATCAAATAGCTGACCAGCTCTCACCGCGTCATGACAGTCAGTTTTCGGCTTTCTCGACTGAGGTGTTTATCCGGATGAACAAGAAACACAATCGCAGTAGTTCTCCCTTTACTACCCTAGCTGATAAGACGGAACGTAAGGTAGCAAGCACAGGAGCCGGGCAACCCAACTATTGACCAAAGACATGATTCAGAGCCAATGCATATAATGCTATATTCGGGGCGCCGAATTATACTGTAAAAAGTGTTCGGACTTGTTGCAAATGTATGGAGCGCAATTAAGCCCCTGGCGATTTAATTCGGACCAATGTGTACGAGTGCAATCGATAGAAACAGTGAAATATAATGAAGAAGTAGGCCAGTGCCACGTATGTTGGCCCGGAAACTATTTCCATTATAATCTGATTGACACGTCAAAGCATATTTTGTACAGGAAATGCGATAAGCAATAGGGCTATTTAACATGCCGAGACCAAGGGGAAGCTGCGTGTGGGTCCTGAAAACAAGTAAAGTGATCGTCAAGAAGATCATCTAGGTATTCTGCCACACGTCTATGATGCTTGCTTCCTTGGTATGTTTATCCATCGAAAGGATCGATGATCAAGCCATGTGAGGGGCCCGTGGAAAAGAAACCTGAAAAGGATAGAGAGAAAAGGGAAATTATGAGTGCCCAGATGAGGTTGAGCCGTATTGTGGACCATGATCGAGTTATGCCTCTGTCTCTTCCCATGGTATTTTTAGTGCATAGTTATGTACAGGCGGTACGTACGCCGCAATCCTGTCGGGACTAAGACGGAGGCCGAATTGCTAGTTGAACTCCTGATGAGCTGGACTGTATTGCTGCGGAGTAGTCCGGACTCGTTTAATAGTGTCCGGGGGCTTGGCCGCCGAATTGATGTTCTGCTTGACAAGGCCGCCATGTACTTCCGCTGCCAGGGCCGCGGTGTGCTCCTCGGTACGAAGGGAGCGTTCCATGTTTACGTTGACTGTTATGACATCGCGTGGTCCAGGCATCTTAAGTTTGAGATAGGCGTAGTGTGGCACCGCATTGAAGCGGGCAAATGCGGTTCGTCCGAGCAGTGCGTGATAGCCACTGTGGAAGGGGACGATGTCGAAGATCAAGTCTTCGCTTCGGAAGTTTTCCGGCGATCCGAAGACGACTTCCAATGTGATTGAGCCTGTGCAACAGGCCTCTACACCTGGTATTACTTCTTTGAAGGTAGTTTTTGTGGGTTTGATCCTTGACGGATCGATGCCCATCTTGCGGACTGTGTCCTGATAGAGCAGGTTAAGGCTGCTGCCACCGTCCATGAGGACTCGCGTGAGGTGGAATCCATCAATGATTGGGTCGAGGACCAGTGCGGCTGAGCTACCGTGATGGATACTGGTCGGATGGTCCCTGCGATCGAAAAGAGATCGGGCAGGATGACCATGGATTGAATTTTGGGGCGACTGGCTCTATCGCATAGACGTCCGTGAGCGCGCGTTTGCGCTCCCTCTTGGGGATATGAGTACCGTATATCATGTTCACCGTTTTAACTTGGGGGGGGATTTCTTCTGTCCCCTGTGTTAGGTGGACGGTGCTCCTCGTCATCGTCCTCGCTTGGCGGCCCCTTCTCCTTATTCTCGGTATTTAACTTACTGGCTTGTTTAAAGACCCAACAGCTTCTGTTGGTATGATTGGCGGGTTTATCGGGGGTGCCGTGGATCTGACATGGTCGATCGAGGATTCGGTCCAAGCTGGATGAGCCCGGATTGCTTCTTTTAAATGGCTTCTTCCGCTGACCGGACTTGGAGCCACAAAATCCGGCATTTACCGTCGTGTCGTCAGTATTGTCACTGTTATTTCGACGCTTGTGCCTGTTGCGTCGGGCCTTGTCGCTGCTATTTCTGGCTTCAGAGGTGCCAGGTTCGCTTGCATTGTTGCTGTTGTGGGCTAGCCAACTATCTTCACACGCACAAAAGCGGGTCATAAGTGCCCTGAGGGATGCCATGGACTTCGGCTTTTCTTGCCCGAGGTCCCGGCGAGCCATTCGTCGCGAATGCTATGCTTAAAGATCGCTAGGGCTTCGGCATCCGAACAGTCGACGATTTGGTTCTTTTTAGTTAGGAACCTAGCCCAGAATTTCCTGGCCGACTCTCCGGGCTGTTGAACTATGTGACTTAGGTCATCGGCATCCGGAGGTCGGACATATGTACCCTGGAAGTTGTCGCGGAAGGCGTCTTCCAAGTCCTCCCAGCTGCCAATGGAGTTTTCTGGCAGGCTGTTTAACCAGTACCGAGCTGGTCCTTTGATCTTTAGCGGGAGGTATTTGATGGCACGAAGATCATCACCGCGAGCCATATAAATATGGAGAAGAAAGTCTTCAATCCATACTGCGGGATCTGTTGTTCCATCATATGATTCGATATTCACGGGTTTAAACCCTTCTGGGAATTCGTGCTCCATTACTTCGTTAGTGAAGCAGAGGGGGTGTGCAGCGCCTCTCGGGCCAAGTCACAACGTAGCTCGGATGGAGTCCGTCTGTGGTTTTCGGCCCGGGGGTGGTTATGCTTGTCGCGCCCGGCTAGATAGTCATCCTCGCACGTCGGGGCATGCTCCCGCGATCCGTAGATCGATCTGATCTGACCTGCTCTATTTTCCAAGTCCTGTCGTAGGTCGTACGTGTATCCCCGAGCTGTTGTGTCTCTGCTTTTGCGGCGAGGTGGTGCGGGCTAGTGTTCGGCTTGAGTTGCTGCTCTATCCCGGTCATGTGGTGGTCTATCGGGTCCGTCAGCCGCATTACGCACGGGTGGTATGGGCTCCAATGCCTCATCATCGAATTGGGGTAGCAGCTTACGCTTTGGGTATCTCTTTGCTGGGCGTTCAAGGCCGCATTCTTCGGCTGCCAGGACATTAGTCCACCTGTCGTTGAGCAGATCTTGGTCAGCTTGAAGCTGCTGCTGCTTCTTTTTCAGGCTCTTTGCAGTGGCTATTAGCCGGCGCTTAAAGCGTTCCTTCTCAAGGGGTTCCTCAGGCACGATAAAGTCTTCGTCGCAGAGGCTCACCTCATCCTCGGAGAGTGGAAGATAATTACTGTCCTCCGAGTCTTCGTTTACAGCCTGTTCATCAGGGCCAATTTGCCCATCTTCCCGATCGTCCTGTTTGGAGGTTGGCTCGACGGGGTCTTCTTGGTCTTCGGCGTCGTCCGGAGTGTTGTTGTCCCCGGTGCCGGTATTGCTGTCTTTTCCACGGCGTGATTTAGAGCGGCGCCGCTGACATCGGTGCTTTGGTTGTGTCTCAGGAGGTTTATCCTCAACTGGGTTTTTCTCGTTATCACCGTTACCCTCTTTGGGTGTATCCACCATGTACACGTCATACGAAGAGGTGGCCGTCCAGCGACCGGTAAACGGCGGGTTTTGGGCGTGCTCTTCTCCGGCATCGTCGTCCATACCGTCGATGTCTTCGGAGCCGTAATCGAGCATGTCGGTTAAGTCCTCGACAGTGGCTATGAAGTGGGTGGTGGGTGGGACGTAAAATTCCCCGCTCTAAGCCCCTAGTCCGGGTTGGGCATAGTTCGGACATTGCCCCTCTGTAATGACGAGGGATCGCATTAAGTCCAGAGCCTCGCTGAAAGGCGAGGTTTGGCCAGGGAGAAAAGAGTCCGTGGAGTACGGCGGGAAGAAAACTCCTTGGCCGAGCTCACACGATGCTGACTCCGAGGGTTCGGAGCCAGTGTTCGGAGAAGAGTCTGGCTTCATGATGATTGCCGGTGGTGCTGCTTCCTCCGGCTCTCCCGTACCAGGCTCGATAGCCGCAGAGAGTCCGGCGGGCTCGGGAATCCCGTCTTCGGACCTGGTGATGCGCTCCAGATCTAAGGTCAGAGCGGAGGTTGGGGTCGCGAACCCTTGGAAGATCAAGTCTCCTCGGATATCAGCGACATAATCCAGATTTCCAAAACTGATCTGGTGACCTGGGGTGTAGCTATCGATCTACTCTAGATGGCCAAGCGAGTTGGCCCACAGTGCGAAGCCGCCGAACACAAAGATCTGGCCGGGAAGAAAGATCTCCCTCAGGGCAGCATTGTTGTAGATGACCGATGGAGCCATCGAACCTTCTGGCGACGACACAGCAGAACTCTCAATGAAAGCACCAATGTCGGTGTCAAAACCGGCGGATCTCGGGTAGGGGGTCCCGAACTGTGCGTCTGAGGATCGAAGGTAACAGGAGAAAGGGACACGATGTTTACCCAATTTCGGGCCCTCTTGATGGAGGTAATTGTCGGATGTGGGGTTCCGGCAAACCCTTAAGGTTCGAACACTGCGGTGCGCGAGAAGTCTTTCCCTCCTACCGATCTACGCCCTAGCTCGCTAAGATCTCGCGGACGAACTCGACGAACTCGCAACACAGAAAGACACAAGGTTTATACTGGTTCGGGCCACCGTTGTAGTGTAATACCCTACTCTAGTGTGGTGGTGGTGGATTGCCTCTAGGGCTGATGATGAACAGTACAAGGGAAGAACAGCCTCCTGAGGTTGAGGTGTTCTTGTGGCTAGGGTAGGCTCTCGATCGGGTTGGATCAAGCTAAGATCAGATGAGATGCCCTACTATGGTGGCTAGCTCTACTTATATAGGCCCTGGTCCTCTTCCCAAATATCGAGCGGGAAGGGAGCCAACAACGGCGGGCAAATTTGAAGGGGGACAGCTAGTACAAGCTATCCTGACAAAAGTGGTCTTCGCCTGTGAAAAGCTCTGGTGGTGACGCCGTCTTGGGCTCCACGATGACCTCGTCTTGCCGTCCTCCTGGTCTTGGTCTCGTTGCACCAATACAACAACCTTTGACTGATGCCTCGGTACTCTTCGCCTGCGCTGGCCTCCTTAGCACCAAAGAGGAAATAAGGACGCTGCGCGCGCTGGCGCCCGCCTGGTGTCGTTCGTCATGGCTCACGTCACGAGAGCCTCGTGAGGTTTTGCCCCGCCTTGATATCTCCGCTCCTCGTGAGCCTGCCTGGCTAGGCCACTCCTGAGGAGGTCTTGCGTCATACGCCTCGCGAGGCTTGGACCCTCGCGAGGGTCTTGGATGCCTCGTTGATAAAGATGGGACGTACGGCCTGCTGGCTTAGCCACGCCGTGGGCCGCAGGCAGGCAAGTTTGCGGACCCCCATTCCCAGAACGCCGACAGTAGCCCCCGGGCCCAAGGTTCGCTCGGGCTTGGCTTCGCGGCGAAGCCAAAGGTCAAGTTCGGAGCACCGCGGGCCCCAAAAGCCTGCGGCCTCGGTTGACGCATGGCGGTTGATTGGACGTGGGCGCCTCCGCTTCCCCATGCTGCCTCGGCAACTGCATGACTTGACAAGTCCCTGCGACATGCAAGAAAAAACATCATTACCTGCGATCGTGGGAGACGCCGGTTGGCCTTCTCTTGCTATAAATGGGGAGGGGGCGGAGCCCCCGTCGCCCATCTCTTCCTTGCTTGCTTGCTTCTTCCTCCCCGCTCCACTGCTGACAACAATGGCGCCGATCAGAAGGTTTCTGCCAAAGAGAAAGGAAAGGTCCCCGTGATAATCCGGGGCCACTTCCGCCGAAGAAGAGGTCGATCCACCGCCGTGATGAAGCGGCGATGCAGGTGGTGTCGAGGCCTTGGTGCGAGCGGCCTCCTCCGGGGTACCCACTACCCTTGTACGCCCGAGCCGAGGGCTCAGGAGGACGGGGCGACGTGCAGCGCCGCCCGCGCCGCGCCCGGGGTCGCCGCGCCACGGCGACGTGCGCCGTCGCCCGCGGAATCCACGCTGCAGACTCCTCGCGCGAGCTGGTGCTGTGGGCGCCGATGCCTCCAAGCTCCTGGATCCGCTTCCCGCGGTTCTTCTCTGATGTGATGTCGCCGAGGGGGCCTCTCGATCTCTGGTTGCAGCACGCCGACTGCAGTGCTCCGGCGACCGGAGCGGAGATCGAAGTGGTTCCCACCGGCAAGATCTTCATGACCCGCGGCTGGGGGGAGATCGCACGGGTCTGCCGTGCGAGGGGCGCCCTCGCGATCCACTTCGAGTACGACGGCGCTTCCACGCTCTTCCTCAAGGTCTTCGACGCCGAGGGCCGTTGCCTGGAGTGCTGCTCCGGAGAGGAGCGCCAAACTGACGCGCGCTCCGCTCGCGGCCACTCCAGCAGCAGCAGCCCTTGGTAGTCCAGCAGCTCTCCTGAGCTTTACGAGACTCCGGAGACGAGCGATGACAGCTACGTGCCCCCGAGCTCTCGCCGCGCTCGGAGCAGAGCTGTGGCGTCCGGCCGTCGCCGCCGCTGATCTGGATGGGGTTGGCGCCGACCTCCTGTGGCCCACTGTTGATGATGTCGTCCGCCACAGAAGGGTGTAGATAGGATTCCCCTTAGTACCAGCTTTTGTTTCCTGCGAAGAATCATGAATCACCCCGTGGGGCATGTAAGGATCTGCAATGTCTTTTGTACTTATCTTCCTTGTTATGAAAACTTAGTGAGTGTGTGTCCCGTTAAGGCTCGATCCCCCCTTTCTTTCCTCCCGATGGCTTGTTGCTCTGTGCTGATAGGTCCCGGTCCCCAGGCGGCTACAGCCGTCGCTAGTATGCCAGGTCACGTGCCGTGGTCAAGGCTAGGAGGTGTGTTGCCCGAGGTCCAGTAAGAGCCCCTGAGGCGCGATGCTCGTGAGGTCCCCCTTAGCGCTCAAGCAGCCATGGTAAGGCGAGAAAGGGAGTTAACGTGGCCGCAACGGGGTTGCGACGAGGCATGAAGGGCCATTAAGCCCAAACATCTAGCCGATCCGAGGCCGGGACTTATCTTGTTGACTTCATGGCGACTCCTGACGTTGCGCTAGGGCTGCGCGCCTACTCATGCGGCATAGCTAGGCTGGCCCATACAAGTTTCCCTCCCCTCATGCTCTCCTTAGTGCTCTACGTCCTCCGGTCCCGGCCCTCGAGTGAGCTCAGCCGCCGCTGGTATGCCAGGTCGCGATGCCGTGGGCAAGGCCAGGGGGTGAGGGCTAGAGATCCAGTAAGAGCTCCTGAGTCGCGATGCTCAGGAGCCCCTCTTTAACGCGCAAGCGAATTGCATGAGAGAAAAGGAGGCTCGCGGTGCCGCCTGCTATCCTTCCCACGGGATCCCTGTGAACTGGCACAAGAAGAAACACGGTTTGCCGTTACAACTGTCAGCCTGCCGCTGGTTGCTTTGGATGACGTGAAGGCACTGAGGGCTTGGTGAGGTGACGTGCGCGGGGCGTGCCGCGAGCCAGGGCTCGACCGCTCAAGTTTGTCGACGTGACAGGGATGTACCCATGCACCAGTGCCGTGCATGTGTGGAGGCCCCCGGGGAGGCGATGATCGAGCAGGTGATAGCAGTTGGCAGGTTAAGCATGGAGAGCAGATCAACATGGATAAATGCAGGAAGATAGATGCCACCGGGTCCGGCCCGAGCGGCTTGGGGATGATGCAGCCCGAGGGGCGCCTCCAGCAAGGTAAGCTAAAGACATAAGCAGAAGGGATACATGCCACAGGGACGGACCCACGCGGCCTGGGAATAATGCAGCCCGAGGGGCGCTCCCAACTAAACGAGCTTGGAAGATGTCACCTGGTTCTGTAGACGAAGTAGAGTTGGTGCAGCTGAAGGCGTGCGTTGAAGAAATGAATCCACATGAGCCGCCGGAGCCCTGAGCCTCGGGAGGCTCTGGAGGCTCGGGAGGTTCCCTGAAGACCGTCTCCATCTCTTCCAGGACGGCGTGGTACCTGGCCTCCTGAGCCGCCAGGACACGCCGCATGTTGCGCTGATAGGCCGACGCCACGCTCGGCAAGCCGAAGGGCATGCGAACGTAGCTGTGTGGCGGGCCCTCGCAGCGGCCCACACGCGGAGGCCAAAAGCGCTCCTGAGATGCAGCCCTGTTGAGCCCTGGGACGTCGATGCAGACACGCAGCCCAGCATCCTCGCTAGGATGGGGGGCTGCGCCTCGTGAGCGGCGGTCGCCGCGCATGGCTCTTGCGTCTTGCAGTTCCTGGGTGGTCTTGGTGATGAACTCCTGGGTGGTGAGCACTCCTTGCCCCGTGCTCTCCTAAGGAACATGTGCCGCGAAGCACACTTCCAGGTAGTGCCCAAGCGCCTCCCTCGTGAGGTCGGCAAGGTCTGAGGCCCTCCAGAAGAGAGCCCCCGAGCCCTGCCTGAGGAGGGCGTCGGGCGCGCCTTCCTATGCGACGGAGGAAGGCGCCCCTGGGACGGGCGCTGATCCTGATGAG
Organism: Triticum aestivum; assembly: GCF_018294505.1. Taxonomy (NCBI): domain Eukaryota; kingdom Viridiplantae; phylum Streptophyta; class Magnoliopsida; order Poales; family Poaceae; genus Triticum; species Triticum aestivum. Next base: position 309,191,318 of record NC_057796.1, on the reverse strand, counting down.
GCTCCTGGCGCGACGCCATCCTCCTGAGGTCCTGCGCGGCGCAACTGCTTCTTCTTGGGGATGGCCTCCGGAGGGCCCTCACTTCTGCTGTCGAGGTCGTCGATTGCTGCAGCTTGGAAGCGCGCTCGAGGGAGCACACCGCATCCCTCTCTTCACATGGGACCGTGATGATTCCTCCGCTTCCTGGCATCTTGAGGACGTTGTAGCCGTGATGGGTGACTGCCATGAACTTGGCCAGGGCCGGATACCCGAGGATGGCATTATACGGCAGGCGGATGTGCGCGACGTTGAAGTCGATGAGCTCGGTGCGGTAGTTCTTGCGCTCCCCGAAGGTGACAGGCAGGCGGACCTGACCTATCGGTGTGGTGGACCCGTCGGTCACTCCTGAGAAAGGCTTGGTGGGCTGGAGCTGTTCATATGGCACTTGTAGGTTATCGAACGTGCCAACGGACAGGACGTTGAGCCCTGCGCCGCCGTCGATGAGGGTCTTGGTAACCTGCACATTGCTGATGACTGGGGAACACAACATCAGGAGGGCACCGGCGGTGGCCGCGCATTTGAGCTGATCTGCCGAGCTGCAAGTGATGGCGCATTGGGACCACTTGAGCGGGCGCGTGGCCTCGAGCTTGGGAAGCACTGCGTTCACCTTGCGAGCGAACTGTTTGAAGATGCGTTGAGAGGCTGGGGCCTGGGCGCCACCCAAGATGCAAGCGATCGCACGCGGCTCCTGGAAGCCCCCAGCCCCCTCGTCCTGATGGTGGTCATCGTTCCTTCTTGGTGGCGGCAGTGGAGGAAGACCGGTGTTGCCCTGAGGGCGATCCTCACGAGGCGGGTCTCTCCAGGCGCCCTCACGAGGTTGGTCCTGCCAGCGGTCCTCGCGAGGCCTGTCGCGCCATTCCTGGCACAAGCCACGGTTGTCCCAGCGTCCGCCCCCACGTCCTCCTTCGCGGCCGTAGCCCTGGTCGCTGCGCTCGGGGCGTCGACCAAAGCGTCCTTCTCGTATGGCTCTGAGCTCTTGACAGTCGCTGGTGTTGTGGGTGTTCAGGTTGTGGAAGGCGCAGAACGGTCGGCTGTTCTTGGAAGACTCGGGCTGATCCCTGCCCCGCTTGGTGTCGGGCTCTGCTGCGAGCACAACCGCCTCCTTGCGCTTCACGTCCTTGGCCTTGGCTTTCTTCTCCTCTGCGCCCGCGGCTGGCAGCTCAAGGAGAGAGAGGCGCCCCTCCTCAGCTCTTGCGCACTTGGTCGCAAGGTTGAACAACTCTTGAGAGGTGCAGAGCTCCTCGTGGATGGCGAGCTCTTCCTTCATCTTGACGTCACTGACGCCGTCTGAGAACGCGGAGATGATGGCTTTGTCCGTGACCTTGGGGATCTTGAGGCGGGTGTTGTTGAAGTGCTAGATGTACTTCTGGAGGGTCTCTCCTGGTTGTTGCTTGATGCGGCGTAGATCACCCGCGGCCGGCGGGCGTCGCGAGTGCCCTGGAAGTTGGCGACGAAGCGGTCGCACATTTTGTCCCAAGAGGAGATCGAGCCGTGCTGCAGGTTCAGGAGCCAGGAGCGGGCTCCATCCTTGAGAGCCATGGGAAACCAGTTTGCCATGACTTTTTCGTCGCCGTTTGCCGCTTCGATGCTCAGCTCATAGAGCTGCAGGAACTCCGCGGGGTCGGTGGTGCCATCGTAGCGAGGAGGCAGATCCGGCTTGAACTTTCCTGGCCAGGCGACGCTACGCAGCTCGGGAGTGAAGGCGCGGTAGCCGGCCGTGGTTGTCGGGGCCTGCTTCGGAGGTGGAGCTTGGTCTTGACGAGGTCCGCGCTGCGCCGCTGCGGGCGATGCGCGGTCTTGACGAGGCGCCGCGGGAAGCGCAGGTGCAGCTTCTCGCGGCCGAGGGATTTCTTGGCACCTTCTCTCTTCGCGCGCGGGCACCGGGCGTGGTGGATCACGCCGCGCGCCTTGGTGCCAAGGCACCATCTTGAGGCAGAGGTGGTGGAGGCACGCCATGAGCCTCGTCGCCCATGGCCGGTTGAGGGGGAGGTAGAGAGAGGGACGGCGCTGGAGAGCCCCCTGCGGCGCGGACGAGCTCGGCGACACGGTCGAGCCACTCCTCATAGAGGTCGTCGACTGGACGGTAGCGCAGGAGTTCGTTCGCCGCGAGGAGCGTGGCCCGCGCCTCCATGGGAGCACGGCACGCGTGAGACGAAGAACCAGCAGGGGTCAGCAATGGAGTGGCGGTGCGGCCGTCCTGCCGCACCGAAGGGTGCAGCGAGGACGCCTGCTGCTCGTTCCCTGCCAGGCCGGTGGCAGCGTTGGCGGCAGGAGACGGAGAACGACGAGGTGGCCCGCCGACGGGAGCCGTCTGAGCGACGCGGGCGATGAGGGCAGCCCGACGCTCAGCTCGAGCACGGCGAGCGTCCGCCATGGGAACGACGGAGCGACGGAGCGATGAACTGATGGAAGGGAAGCTACGGCGCACCCCTACCTGGCACGCCAAATGTCGGATGTGGGGTTCCAGCAAATCCTTAAGGTTTGAACACTGGGGTGCGCGCGAAGTCTTTCCCTCCTACCGATCTACGCCCTAGCTCGCTAAGATCTCGCGGACGAACTCGACGAACTTGCAACACAGAAAGACACAAGGTTTTTACTAGTTCGGGCCACCGTTGTGGTGTAATACCCTACTCCAGTGTGGTGGTGGTGGATTGCCTCTAGGGCTGATGATGAACAGTACAAGGGAAGAACAGCCTCCTGAGGTTGAGGTGTTCTTGTGGCTAGGGTAGGCTCTCGATCGGGTTGGATCAAGCTAAGATCAGATGAGATGCCCTACTATGGTGGCTAGCTCTACTTATATAGGCCCTGGTCCTCTTCCCAAATATCGAGCGGGAAGGGAGCCAACAACGGCAGGCAAATTTGAAGGGGGACAGGTAGTACAAGCTATCCTGACAAAAGCGGTCTTCGCCTGCGAAAAGCTCTGGTGGTGACACCGTCTTGGGCTCCATGATGACCTCGTCTTGCCGTCCTCCTGGTCTTGGTCTCGTTGCACCAATATAGCAACCTTTGCCTGATGCCTCGGTACTCTTCGCCTGCGCTGGCCTCCTTAGCACCAAAGAGGAAATAAGGACGCTGCGCGCCGCTGGCGCCCGCCTGGTGTCATTCGTCATGGCTCACGTCATGAGAGCCTCGTGAGGTTTTGCCCTGCCTTGATATCTCCGCTCCTCGTGAGCCTGCTTGGCTAGGCCACTCCCGAGGAGGTCTTGCGTCGTACGCCTCGCGAGGCTTGGACCCTCGCGAGGGTCTTGGATGCCTCGTTGATGAAGATGGGTCGTACGGCCTGCTGGCTTAGCCACGCCGTGGGCCGCAGGCAGGCAAGTCTGGGGACCCCCGTTCCCAGAACGCCGACAGTAATACCCTACTTCCTGCTTGATTATCTTGGATGAATATGGGGTTACAAGAGTTGATCTACCTTGAGATCGTAATGGCTAAACCCTAGATGTCTAGCATGTATGATTATGATTGTCTCTACTGACTAAACCCTCCGGTTTATATAGACACCGGAGGGACCTAGGGTTGTACAGAGTCGGTTTATAGAGAAAGGAATCTTCATATCCGAACGCCAAGCTTGCCTTCCACGCAAAGGAGAGTCCCATCCTGACACGGGAGGAAGTCTTCTCTCTTGTACCTTCATGGCCCATTAGTCCGGCCCACGTCACACAGCCTGGACGCCCGAGGACCCCTTAATCCAGGACTCCCTCAGGTGTGCCCTACCCCTTGGGTGCGCCCCACCCCCTTGGGCGCGCCCCCAGTCCTTGTGGGCCCCACATGGCCCCCTCCACTTATTCCAGCACCCATCCACTTCATCTTCCTCCAGAAAAAATCACTCCACAGCTCGAACTCGTGTTCTTGCTCATTCTGCTGCCATTTTCGATCTCCTTGCTCAAAGCTCCATTCACAAAACTGCTTTGGGGGATTGTTCTTCGGTATGTGACTCCTCCAATGGTCCAATTAGTTTTTGTTCTAGTGCTTTATTGATTGCAAATTTTTGCTGCTGTGGTGACCTTGTTCTTGAGCTTGCATGTCAAATTTTTATGGTCCAAAGTAGTTTTGTTGCATGATATAGCCTCTAGGCACTTGTAGGAGTAGTTGCTATCAATCCTGTTGAGTTTGGTTCACTTTTATTTTGAGTCACTAAAAAATTCATAAATTTTCAGAGGAAGAAAATGTTGAGGAGATTGTTGAGAGGTTCCTCTAGCCGGAGCTCGAAGGAAAAAGAAAATGAGGAGAAAGAGAAGACCAAGTATAATCTTCCTCGCGCCGCGGAGATTCGGTCGTGTGAATGGCCATGTGATGCATTCTTACAGGCGGTCGGAATTTATGATGATTTCTATTATTTGGATGAGAATGCAGGCATCACCGACCTCCTCCTCGACCAATGTGATCAGTATCTCCTACTCACCAATAATTTTGTGCAAAATTTTCATTTTCATGCTAGGAGATCACCACCCATGTTAGACTTTTACTTATATGATGAGTACAAGGAAATGACGCTTTATGACTTTTGTGAGGTTTGTAAATTGCCTTATGAGGGTGTCAAAACCGGCCGATCTCGTTAGGAAGTTCGGCTTCCGTCCACTCGGCGACAAAGTCGGCCAACACCTGAGATTTAATAGCTCGGCATGGTTTGTATGTTATTTCAAATGGTAAGAGCTCCATGGCCCATTAGGCTATGCGGCCGGTGGCATCCCGATTATTTATGATGTCATTGAGCGGTACTTCGGATGCCACCGTGATCGAACACTCTTGAAAGTAATGCCACAGTTTCCGGGATGCCATGAAGACCGCATACGCTATCTTCTGATAGTGCGGGTATCGAGATTGGCATGGTGTAAGGACTGCCGATACATAGTACACTAGTTTCTGGATTGGGAATTTATGTCCTTCTTCCTCTCATTCGATGATGAGTACGGCGCTCACCACTTGGTGAGTCACAGATATGTAAAGCAACATAGGCTCGCTAACACTTGGTGCGGCTAGGATTGGGTTGCCTGCTAACAAAGTTTTTATTTCTTCCAACCCGGCTGTAGCCGCATCCGTCCATTCGAAGTGGTTGGTGCGTCGGAGCAGTCGATAAAGTGACAGCGCCTTTTCTCCCAATCTGGAGATGAAGCGGGTTAAGGCTGCCACGCAACCAGCTAGTTTTTGGACCTGCTTTAAGTCTGTTAGCGTTGCCAATTGTGACAGGGCTCGGATTTTGGCTGGGTTTGCTTCGATTCCTCTATTGGAAACAATGAACCCGAGTAATTTACCGGCTGGAACGCCAAAGACACATTTTTTCGGATTGAGCCGTATGTCATATGTTCGGAGGTTGTTGAATGTGAGGCGTAGATCATCCACAATGATTCGATGTGCTTAGTCTTGATGACTAAGTCATCCACATATGCCTCCACTGTCTTGCCTATTTGCTTCTCCAGACATGTTTGAATCATGCGTTGGTAAGTAGCGCCAGCGTTTTTGAGCCCGAAAGGCATAGTGTTGAAGCAGAAAGGCCCGTATGGGGTAATAAATGTCGTTGCAGCCTCGTCGGACTCCGTCATCTTGATCTGATGGTATTCCGAGTACGCGTCGAGGAAACACAATGAGTCATGTCCTGCAGTCGCGTCAATGATTTGAGCAATGCGGGGCAGTGGGAAGGGGTCCTTAGGGCAAGCCTTATTGAGGTCTTTGAAATCGACACAAAGGCGCTAGGATTTATCCTTCTTCGGCACCATGACCAGGTTGGCTAGCCAGTCCGGGTGCTTGATTTCTCTAATGAAGCCGGCCTCATGTAGTTTAGCTAGCTCTCTCCCATAGCTTGTCATTTGGGCTCGGAAAAGTGCCGCAGCGTTTGCTTGACTGGTTTGAACCCTTTTATTATGTTGAGGCTGTGTTCGGCCAGCTTGCGTGGGATGCCGGGCATGTCCGAAGGATGCCAGGCAAACATGTCCCGATTTTCACGCAGGAACGCTCGTAGGGCGGTGTCAATTGTCGGATCCAGCTGTGCTCCAATGGATGATGTTTTGTTAGGATCCGCCGGGTGCACTTGAAATTTGACTCTTTCATTTGCTGGTTTGAAAGATGTGGATTTAGGCCTCTTGTCGAGGATTACATCGTCTTTGTCCACTGTGGAATGCAGAGTGGTTAACTCTTCGGCCACGAGGGCCTCGGATAGTGCCTCGAGGACCAAGGATGCGGTTTCGTTTTTGGCACAGAGTGCTATATCGGGATCGCTGGTGATAGTGATTACACCATTGGGCCCTAGCATTTTAAGCTTCATGTACCCATAATGGGGTATGGCTTGGAAGCATGCGAAGGCGTCCCACCCCAAAAGGGCGTGATATCCGCTATTGAAAGGGGCCACGTGGAAGAGCAACTCTTCGGACCTGTAGTTATCAGGCGTGCCGAATACTACATCGAGTTTAATTTTCCCCGAGCATCGTGCTTCTCGGCTGGGGATAATACCTCGAAAGGTGGTACTGCTTTGCTCGATGCGGCTCTTGTCCATTTGCATTTTGGCGAGCGTATCTTCGTAGATGAGGTTAAGTCTGCTACTGCCGTGCATGAGCACATTGGTGAGTCGAAAGCCATCCACGATTGGATTTAAGACCAAGGTGGCTAGTGCTCGGACTGATCGGGCCCTTGGTTCATCGTCGGCAGCGAAAGTTATGGCCCTATCGCTCCAAGGGTTCATTGCGGTTACTTGGTTGACTTCGGCGAGGTCGCGCAGCGCCCATTTGCGCCGATTATTTGAAGAAAAGGTCTCAAAGACCGTAAAGACGTTGAAATCATCATCCTCCGAGGCATACTTCTCTAGAGTAGTACTGGTGAGGATAGCCTCACCGCTCTTAGCCACTTGCCGAAGTACCCAACATGCCCGAAGGCTATGCATTGGTTCGATGCTCGGCGTTGTATGTATTTGAGAGGGCTTGTTGAGCAGTTCGTCAAGGACGGTTCTATATCCCGCGAAAGGTTTGTTTTTCTTGTCAATGGTATTGTGGTCGGATGCTTCATAAGGGTGCATCCGTTTTGCCCGTACAGTGGGTTGCTTCAAGGCAGGGGGTTCCCACCGGGCTGTCTGGGCTTTCCATGCGCTTTCCGTCGCGTAATACTTCTGTAGTATGTGTGTCAAATCTGTAAAATGATGTATGCGGCGGCGGTTGACGGCATTGAGAATTCCCTCGTCCGTACAGTTACGGCAAAAAACTAAAACCGCGTTGTCATCGCTGCAATCTTTAATCTTGTTTTTAACAAGGAGGAATCTAGCCCAGAAGTGATGGACCGTTTCCTGAGGTTGCTGCCATACATACATTAGGTCACATATGTCTGGAGGCCCTGACTTACTTGGTGAATATTGCTTGTGGTGGGTGGGCGGGCTGAAATCCGAACCCTGACCCACGATTGGATCCGGAGTTTGCGGAATCTCTGAGGTCACCAGTTCAGGATCAGCAAGGTCCTGAAGACTTCCGGGCTTAATGCCTAATCCTATTTTCGGGGGACATGAAGTCTCTTCCCGAGGATGGGTATCCGGCACGCATGGCTCAGAAATCCGAACATAGCTGGTGCTTAACTTAGGGGGAGAAGCGTTCTCAGCTCGTTCCTCGATGACCGCTACTAGATGGGTGATCGGTGGGGACTTGATTCCCTCTGATCGGGTTTAAGCCCAATCCGATCATAGTCTGTTGCGACCCCCAGGACAGCGATGCGATCTAGCAGCTCGTTCAAGGACGAGACATCTGTCGGATCCATCTTTTCGGAGTGTTCGAGGCTGATGCGGAGATGACATTTGGCGATTGTGGGGGCTGCCGTTGGCTTGACGGCCGAGCGAGCGCTCATCAAAAAACCGCCGAGCTGGAGGACCTGTCCTGGAGTTAGGGCCCTTCCAGTAGTAACATTGTCATTAATGACAAGGCGAGCCATCGATCCTTCTATCGACAACACAAAGGAACTCTCAATGAAAGCACCAATGTCGGTGTCAAAATCGGCCGATCTCGGGTAGGGGGTCCCAAACTATGCGTCTGAGGATCGAAGCTAACAAGGGACAAAGGGGTACGAGGTTTACCTAGGTTTGGGCCCTCTTGATGGAGGTAAAACCCTACGTCCTTCTTGATTGTCTCTGATGAGTATAGGGGTTACAAGAGTTGATCTACCTCAAGATCGTAATGGCTAAACCCTAGCTGTCTAGCCTATGCACTACAAAAAAGGACACATCCGTGACATTTTGGGCCGAACGGAAAAAAATTCTGTCATACTTATGACACTTCTATGACGATAATTGTGACAAAACCCGGTATCATCATAGATGTGGTGGGGTCCTACTTCTAGACAAAAAATCATGACAGAAAATGGGCTTTTCGTCCTGGGCGGGCCGGAGACGCAGCTGCAAGACATTCTTTGGGCCGTCCATGACGGAAAAAACTATGGTAGAAGCGAGGGCGAGGAAAATATCAGGGTGTTCCCGGTTACGGTGGGTGGTCGGGGCCGAGCGATGCGTGTTTCTCTCATACATGCACGTGCGTGGGTGCGAGGCGTTGGGCTCTAACTGAACCCGAGCGAGGCATTGGGCTCTAACTGAACCCGAGCGATTGCACTGCAGGCTACGCGTTACTGAACCCGAGCGATCGATCCATGGCTGTTAACTGAACCCGATCGAGTGATTCCTTCGCTACTGCTGCTAACTGAAGCCGATCTATGCTACCTCTGGATGAACAGTGAGCGTTGCTGGGGGGGTTTGGATGAAGAGTTCCCGGTGGGGGTGGCCGAACAGGACCAAGTGGTGTTGCCTCTGGATGAACAGTGAGCATTGCTGGGGGGGTTTGGATGAACAGTTCCCAGTGGGGGTGGATGAACAGGACCCCATGGTGTTGCCTCTGGATGAACAGGACCCCGATCGATCGAGCCGGTTGGGGCTGGATGAACAGGACCCCGTGGAGGGCAGGATGAACAGGACTACCCCGTGGAGGGCAGGATGAACAGTAGACGGTGGAGGGCTGGATGAACAGTATCCCGTGGAGGGGTGGTTGAACAGAAGCCCGTGGAGAGGGCTGGTTGAACAGTAGCCGGTGGAGTAGCGCGCGGTGGAGGCTGGATGAACAGGAGCCCGTGGATGAACAGTCACAGGTGGAGGCTCGAGGAGGTCGACGGTGGATGAACAGTAGCCCGTGGAGGCTAGAGGAGGTCGACGGTGGAGATGAACAGTATCCCGTGGAGTCCCGTTTTGCGGTACACCACACCCCTCCCGATGAACAGGACCCCCGTTTCGACCGTAGCGCTCCAACACAAGTCTGTTTCCTCCGTTTTGCGGTACGCCACACCCCTCCCGATCAACAGGACCCCCGTTTCGACCGTAGGAGGTCCGTTTCCTTCGTTTTGCGGTACGCCAGACCCCTCCCGATGAACAGGATCCCGTTTCGAACGTGGCCGGTCGAACACAAGGCCGTTTCCTCTGTTATGCGGTACACCAGGCCTCGTTTCCATCGGCTGTTTCGTCCAAGCCCTCCCGATGAACACGACGACGCATTCCGTTCCGACCCAGCCGGTTGGCTCCCCATGAACACGATGACGACGTTGTTTCTCCGTTCCGACCCAGCCATGTACACGAGCCCTAGCCGTACGTACGCGCGAGTAGGCGTTCAAGACCCCGCCCGTATGTACGTACGTGGCCGTGTTTACTTTCTTGCACCCTGGCCGTTGTACGTATGTGTACATGCTACGTGCGCGCCTGTACTACGACACGTGCGCGCCTCTACATCGACCAGTATGTACGTACACGTTCGCGACCAGAATGACAACGCTACGTACGCTTCGACCAGGTGGGTCCTGACTGTCAGGCACTTCCTTGCGTGCGAAGATGTAGCTGGTGGGTCCCAGCAGTCAGGGGCAAATGTTTTTTTCATGAAATACGGTGGCCCGTCCGGTGGGTCCCCGCTGTCGGGTGGAGGAAGAATTATTTTGCACATAATAAGGAGGCACTTCCTTGCTGCGGCCGTGGACCCAGCTGTCAGCCTCTCCACGTACAGTCCACGTCCGATGGAAGCCATTCCTTGACCACTTTGACCACGCCGCACCAAGAGCACCAGGGCGGTGGACGACGGCGAGGCCTAGGAAGGGGACGACGCAGAGCCGGGGAAGACGCGGCAATGGATGCCCACGCGTAGAGGAGTACGAGGGTTCACTAGTTCGCTGCAGTGTGAGGCTGTCGTCGCCGCAGAATAACAGGGGGTGTGGGTGAGTAGAGGGATGGCCTGGCCAGCGGTGGGAATAGTAGGGGGCGGTGAGGCCTCCGCGGCAGCACAGCCGACCACGAGAGGCAGGAGCATGCGGCACGACCGGCGCTGCTTTGGGCGGCTGGAGCAACAAGACCAAAGGTTGAAGAAGCACTACGGCCGTTGGATGGACATCGTACGGTCACTGGAGCTAGAATTGTTCGTATTGACTAAGTTGACAAAGCACTCCGTCCCCGTCAACTTAGTAGGCCCACAAGTCAGCCTCCCACCAAGGTGGGTCCCAACTAGCAGGGGGAGTATTCATTTTTTTGTGCGTAATAAGGAGGAACTTCCTTGCGTGCGAAGATATAGCTGGTGGGTCCGACCTGTCAGTGGTGGGAACATTTTTTTGTGAAATACAAAGGCCCTTCCGGTGGGTCCCAGCTGTCAGGTGGAGGAATCATTATTTTGCGCATAATAAGGAGGCATTTCCTTGCGTGCGGTCGTGGACCCAGCTGTCAGCCTCTCCACGCACAGTCTACTTCCGATGGTGTCGTTCGTTGACCACTCCGCGCCGAGCACATCCAAGGTGGTGGACGACGGCGAGGCCCCGGACAGCAATGAGCCGGAGATGGGAAGACGCGGGAGTAGAGTCGCAGACGGAGAGGTGTACAAGGGTTAACTGGTTCTGGTGCGGTGTGGTTCGGCAATCGGTGGAGAAGAACAGGAGGTGTGGAGGGGTGGAGGGATGGCCTGGCCAACGGTGGAGTAGCGCTTCACAGCGAAGCGTGCTAAGCAGAGCTGCTAGCAGCAGGAGGCGGGAGCAGGTGGTCCCGGCGGCGCTGGAGGAAGAAGACGAGAGATTGAAGATGGATGTCGGTCGTTGGATGTAAATCCAACGGCTAACGATGTTAGAATCATTTGTTGACTAAGTTGACAACGATTGCATTGGCTTCGGCCTATTGGCCCACATTTCAGCCTCCAAAAATGTGGCACGTATTCAACCCATTTTTCAGAATTTACAGTTTTTTTTGCAGGGTAGAATTTATAGTCCATTTGATCTTTTTTTTCAATTACAGTCCATTAGCTGGGCTGGGTGAACAAATAATGTAGCGTCCATGCGGCCCATTTATGTTTTTCCCAAAAAATTACAGGCCATTTGCACTTTCTCGAAATACACGATTTTACTGGGCTGATTCTAATTATAATGTTGGGGTGGGCGAAGCAATGTTATCAAAAAATAAACAGGGGCTGAGCATTTTGTTATATATATATATATATATATATATATAATAAGTGATTTATTATTACATTGGTCCTTAAATCTTACCAAGCTTTTGTACACAACCACCAGGATTTTCGTTGCCAAAAAAAATCCAGGATTTTATTGTTAAGAAATTATGTTATAAGTTAACAAGATGTGGGATATTGTTTTCTTACATATGTAAGTATCTGTTAAATATATGATGACAATAACAATAATATATAATAACATATAAAATAATTTAAATATATATAATATAGTTAGAAGGGAAACATAAGTTGGACCAGGCATTCCTATTCTTATATAGAAAAATAGAACAGACCTCTGCGTTTTCTTCAAAAAAATACATAAATTGGGCTGCCGATGTTTCAGGAAAAATAAAACCTCGGATGGGAGGTCCATAGGCCGGTCGATACATGACGGCCCTCAAGAAAATACAAACAGCCTTATGGACCTCCCATCCGAGGTCGTGGGCTGCGCATGTTAAAAAAGAAAGCCTAGACGGGGCAGCCCAAAACCCAGCTGATACTTGCTGCCCCAGTGATAATAAATGATACCTGCCAGCTCCCCGGCTTCGTTGTGAATTTATCCCCTATAGTACCTACGTTGAAGCACCTAAAAGAAATGTAACTATGTTGACAAACCTGTGGGCCCCAACGTCAGTATAGCATTAGGAGGAAGTATTTTTCGATGAGGCACTTGCTTGCGTACGGCCATAGACCTGGTGGGTCTCGACTGTCCGCCTCTCCACGTACAGTCCTCTCCAGATTCCTCTCGTTTGTTTAGCATGTTCACAACGGCAGACAGCGGCGTCGCGTCGAGCGCACAAAGGCGCAGGAGGAGATCCGACCACCTGAGGAAGTGCCTTATTAGTAACGAAACAACTGAACTAGCCCAGTGGCCGAGTGACACTACCCGACAGCTGTTCCGCCCGGGTTCGGTTCCACCTGTGCAGAGAAAATATCTCCAAATTTTTTGCCTCTGCCTTTATTGACATGTGGGTCCCAATTGTCATCTACGCACACCACGTCCTACACTTGCCAAAACTTCGTCCCTCGTTTTCTCTGTTTTTCACACACTCGACATTGTGTGGGCATTTTGAAAATAGCATATGTTTTTGACTGTGCATCATATGAAGATGTGCTATGCATGAATGTTGATCAGCATGATGTTAACTGGCTGGTAGTTCTAGTTTCGACCATGAATAAAACTTCCAGCATGATGTTAACACTGTTTGAAAAGGTCGTGTTAATATAAATGCTCTGCCTCTGAAAGTTGCAGTTTCTTATCTAAAACTGAACTTGGAGTTTCTTATCTAAAACTAAAACTTGCAGTTTCTTCTCTGAGAATCACATTTTCTGCACTTTTATACTCCTATGAAACTACTTTTTTTAAGTGCTAAAAATAGATCTCTAGAATTCATAAAATACTTCATAGGCTCAATACTGCAAATCTAAAATTCAAAAGACATTCATATCTGAAAGTACTCTCAAAATACACAACACAAAACACAATTCACAACCTCCAAATACTAACAACCCTAAGCTCCTCCTGACAATTCACAACCGGCCTGACTATTGGTCTGGGGGGGGGGCAAATCCCTCCTATTCCTCGGCGGCAGATAGCCGCCCCGTGAGACGATGTGAACGGCGAGGGAGAGGATGGCGGGGAAGCGTCATCGGGCCAACTATTTTTCTCCTCTTGCAGTTGGGTTTGGTCGAGGAAGACTCCACCGGCTCGCTCTAGCACGACACCCTCACAAACGGCACCCTGTAGATGCTCGATCCTTCAATCTCTGGTGGATGGTCCATCTGGGATCGATACTCCCACCACCGCTCCCTCACGATCGGATTCGGTGAATCTGTTTGCTCCATGGCCCAGAGGAGCAGCTCTATGTACTCCCACGCGACTCCCTCCGGGAGTATCGCCGCCTTTTCGCTCCGTTGCAGATATTTTTCCATGGATGTCGCCGTCGCCGCTAGTTGGTCCTTGTTGTCAAACCAAGACTGTATCTCCAACATCCTAGCTAGCTTCACAGGGTCGCCGTCTGCGAACCTCACGTATCGGTTGTACTCCTCCATCGATCTACTTCTCCACAGCACCTTCACTCGTCGGCGGTGGTTTTTGAATGGAAGAGGAGAGGAGCAGCGCTGGTTTTGGTTTAGAACGGGAAAGGAGCGATGCTGGTTTTGGATTGGAACAGGAGAGGAGGGGCGATGGTTTTGAAATGGAAGAGGAGAGGAGCGGCGCTGGATTTAGATTGGAACAGGAGAGGAGCGGCGGTGGTTTAAGAGGAGAAGAGCGGAAGAGCGGCGCTGGTCTTGGAAGTATTTTTTTTGTTTTGCGTAATTCGGGTCAAAGTTTGACCACGTACTGTATTTGACAAGCAAAATGTGAATGCATGTCACCAAAAATTGTATCGTTTGGTTCGTATCTGAATGTACTTTCAAATTATATTATTTTTGCAACGTATAACATATATTTTATTTGCGAAAATCATGGTCAATTATGACCCAGAATAAAAGGGAGACTAGTTAATGTGGGGTCGCTTTCTTAATTGAAGGGTAAATTGATTTTGATTTTGATCCAGTCACAGTACGCCGGCCCTCTCGTCCAATCCTAAATCGCTGCCGCACGCTCCTCTCCCTCTTCGCCATTGCAAAACCACCTCCTCTCCTCTCCATCATCTCCATTCCAAAACCACCGTCTCGCCTCTCCCTCTTCTCCATTGCAAAACCACCTCCTCTCTCCTCGGACGAGGATCCCCTGACGTAGCCCATACTGCCATTGAGACACAGACACATGGGTCCCACCAAGTGCGGGGCCCACCTGTCAGCGACCGAAAGGCAGGGGAACCTCTCCTCTCCATCATCTCCATCCCAAAACCACTGTCTCACCTCTTCCTCTTCTCTATTGCAAGACCACCGTCTCTCCTCCCATCTTCCAAAGCTAGCACCGGACCACTCAGAAGGACATCTATGGTGGGGATGCAGTAGCGAATCAGGCAGATCACCGGCGGCGACCAGGCAAAGTTAGCCAGGTTGAAGGAGATCCTTACTTGGTTTGACAATGAGTGGGAGATTTCGAGGATGGTGAGGGCCATGTGGCAATGTATGCGAAAGAGCAAGACAACGGCGATGAGGGCGGCGATGTACTCCTCGGCGGCAGTCACGCCGCAGTCCTTCGAGTTCATCGAGTATCTCCTCTGGGCGATGGAGCAGACAGATTCGCCCGAGGCGAAAGTTAGGCGGAGGTGGTGGGTGTACAGGTCGAAGGTCGAGCACCTAAAGGATAACGAATCGATCGAGTAAGGTGTGTCGTTCGTGAGGGTGCAGAGCCAGCCGGAGCCACAGGAGTATTCGTTCTCCCACCGCAAGAGGAGGCCGGATGGCGCAACGTCGCTTCCCCGCCGTTCTCCACGGTTCCCTCGACGCTCGCCTCGTTTCAACGGCGTCGGTAGGGTTTAAGGTAAGCTTCGCACTAACCTAATCTTCCATCTGCTCATGCTTACAATCAGTGTGACAACTAATAAAAATCATGCTTACAATCAGTCTCCGAGTACTACGCCAATCACCCTAAAATAGCTTTGGACCTTTGGGTCAAAGTTGTGACACTGTGTACAAATAAAGAAAAATAGATTGGTGCTTCTTTCAGAAAAGAGTACACCCCTAGAAAACTGCCAATATAAGCTACTAGTGTTTTTTTAAGTCTAAGCTACTAGTATTTGGTTAGAGGATTTGCTGCCGAGAAAGATCCGTCCACAGTGAGCACCACACATTCCACTAACGGTGGTGGATGCCAATGCTTAGATGGAGCAGGGTTGGTGTTGGTAATTTTTACTTGGCACCTCGCACTCTGCATATATGACGGTTCCATCCGTACATTTGTGCAGTTCCACCAAAATGCAGCTGAATAACCCTGTTTGCACAGATAATGAAAAGGCGTGATTAGATTATAGTGGCACTAGTTGATGAAACATACACTAATAAACAGAAGAAAATATTACATCATACTGGAAATCGACCCAAGTCTCCCCGATACACCTTCTACCAGTGATGAACATCCGTGTATAGCGGTAGTACAAGGAGGGGCCTTGAGACATTCAAATCTCTATTTTTGTGCAGATCAACTAAAATTAAGCACCCCAGTTTGCAGAAACGCTTAAACATTAAAAATGGGACTAGTTGATGAAACATACATTAACAAAGAGAAGCACTTTCTTTATCTACATTGGAAATGAAATGATAGAGAGGACACTCGCTCTATTTTAACTGTATTATTACTTCATTTTATCAGTGACACTAGGGTCGAGCAGGTGGCAAACGAGGTGTACCGTGCATCGTAAGGATGAAGGCCGGGGGTGCTTAGACTGGGATGCTGAAGCTGGCTCTTTCAGTCCCTATCTTCCCCTTGATGTTTCTGTGGTAGCATTTGGGTTGTAATCCAAACTTGGTCGAGTTGGTGCTGCGTCCCCCTACCTGCCTAGCTTATGTGGCGAACTTGTCTCCTGCTAGTACTCGGTCCGTTCTAGTAGTAGTTGCATAACTGCCCGTTTACACTGAGATGTTGCCGGATAATGGTTCTCTATGGTTGGGTTTCTTTAATGAAATCGGAGGGAACCCCCTCTATCGATATATAAAAAAACAGTGGCACTAGCGGTGCCAAAACATTACCTCAAATTAATAGTGCCACTAGATTAAGGTGCAAAATAATAACATTACTGCTTTATCATGGCAGTGCCAAAACAGTAGCACAAGAGCAGGATCAACATGCAGGATCTTTGGCAAACGGTCAGACCAAAAAGGAACATACCTCATGATGGGAACCATATCTGCAGTCAACGCCATCGTAGAAGGGATGACACAAGTCACCAACATGGATGATTCAATTCATGGGACCTTTGGTGCAGTTCACCTAAAATGAAGCAATGTCCCATGAGCTAGCAGATTCTTCTTCTTTTGAGAAAAGGGCTCCAGCCCCGGTTCCATTTCCATCAGAAAACGAAACCCACAGAGCTTCTTCATTAGTTGCAATAAAATTGAGCAACATCAAGGTTGGTCGTGAAGCTCCTAGAGAGTAGGAGGACCAGGACAGTTCATCTCTAACGAAAAGAAGCAACTTATCTTAATGGGAAATTTAGCAGGAAATGAAAAAAGTGCCATTGATTCATATTACTGGAGGCATTACATTGAAAACAACATTGGTTTAATGTGTCCTTACTTTTAACAGTGCGACTGCTACATTTTACCAGTGGCATTACATAAGAGCGGCTCGGGGCAACAAACATCAGAAGAGGATATCTGGGTTGGTCCCATTTTTGTTCGGTATATAGCCACCTTATACTGTGCGAGGCTAGCAAATCTAGTGCTGGACTTACTCTGTTGACTTGTCCCCCAGTCCCCACTTTCTTTCCTTTTTCAACCAGTTGATCGGGTTTATATTGAGTTTGTACTGCGTTCCCTTTATTTCCCTATTAGACCTAGAGACCAGTTGGATAGCCAGTCTCTGCTACTTTTCGCCCCCATTATTTCCTCTTTCGACCAAGTCCTAGATTCAGGTAACAAATCTCCCCCACCCCCACCCCCTTTCTTCCTTGTTTGAACCAAGTACTACTAGATTCGAGTGCATGAACTAGTTTTACCTCTTAACAGTAAAAAGTTAGGTGGTTTTCGAATAGCGATCGATCATATCTACACGAGGGGGCCTGAGAAATAGTAAAAGATACAAATGCAGCGACGTCAGGAGCTCGGGAAGTAGAGCAAGGCCGGTTTCGGAGGAAGTTATACCTGAGGGTCGCTGGGATGTCGCTAGGTGGGTGGCGGGAGGCCGGATCTGCCCACACTACGGTAGCGAGGAAGAAGGGGTGGGAGGCCCTCCCTCGCCAGCGATGCTTGGGAGAGAACGGCAAGGCACGCTGATCGGGACATGCCGGCAGTGGGTAAGAGCCGTCGCCGAGGACGACCGCGTGAACGTTGCACCTTCTCACCTTCCCCGGCGGAGAGGATCCGGCTGGATCTGTGACCAGCAGTGAGTAGAGAGAGAGTGTGTGGCCACTGCTGTCGTGTTTAGATCTGGAGAGGACGAGACAGTGTGAAGAGAGCAACACTAGCAAGCAAGCGTGGAGGCTCCTGCCTATATAGTGGAGTACTAGTTTTCTTTTGTCTACCGACCGGAGCCGGCTTGACCTCGGCAATGACTATCGAGAAGTCTTCATGCACGTGCCCCGGAGGTGCAGTTGTCGTCATTTTGATCTGAAGCACCAGATTATAACATATAACACGAAAAAATGCCACATGACAAGAAATCATAACCTCACTGCCCAAAGGAGACAAGATGAATCCGGACGGACAAACTAGACGAGGATCAAAGCTCAAATTAAAGATAAAGTTGTAGAAAAGGGGTTTGTCAATAGATGTCCTAATTAACATAGCCGGCTTGACCTAGATGGCAGCCGAGTAGTCTTCGTGCATGTGCCCCCAATGACTAGCCCAACTCAGTTGTCGTTGTTTAACCTTCGCAGTGATCCGAAGCACATGACACCTAAGTCTGCGAGATGACAAGAAACTTTTTTTTAGATTTCTCACCACAACTACAGCCCTGTACAACACAGCCTGCATGATATGTAGACGATAGCCAATCCAGGCGTGTCTACTGGAGTCTGGTCACATGCATGGACGAACTGATCTTCCGTGTCTTGCAGGGATCGTCCAGGTACCAAGGTGGAGTATGTGCTTCCATTAACTCAGCCGTCTTGCGGGGCCGGGGAGTGTGCCTATGGTCGGTTCTCAATTGCGGTCCCACATGTGTGTGCAAACGCAATATGATGCGCGTTCCATTCGAAGAGCGGCGTGCCAGACCGACCGACCGTCTGGGGTGCGACGCGAACGCGACGGGTGTGCTCTATACTCCGTACATGTGTACCGCCATTTTCTTGAGGCTTTGCTCCATGGCGCAATCCATGGATACAAAATTAGTATACTGTACTATTTAAAAGTCGAGGGCGGGGCTTTTCCCGTGCGGTAGGCGGGGCAGTTCCGCCTAGTCGGTTCGATAGAGACGCGAGAAGATGAGGGAGTAGGCTACTGCAAATGTAGGGCTATGTGATTTGACAGTGAGTTACTGCTGGACAGGTGGGCCCCGGTGATTTGACTTGCCATTATCATTTTAACTACGGCGCTACGACCGGCTTGAGTCTCCCGATTCCTGACCACCTCCATACAGGTGCCTCTCCCGATGCTCCACCATGTAGAGGCTGGCTCTTGCTTGAGAGCCCACTCCTCCACTTTTTCCTTGCCTCTTTCCCCCACATATGCAAAAATGCCATGTAAAGCGGGCTTATAGCCCACTATTGTACTTGATCCTACAGGTGCTAAGCCTGCCACATAGGCATAAAGTCTGATGTGGTAAGTTAATTAAGAAGAGAGAGACTAGTTTGGTGACCCCAGGAAGAAACAGTGCTAAGCGCGTGTACCTAGATGAAGCAAACTTAGCAACAAAAAACTAAGCACCTATGCATTGGGGACTTGAGTTGCTAAGCCATTTAATGCCCATAGCACCTCATCTAAGCACCATTTCATTGGAAGAGGTCACTCCTTGGCAAATGCAATAAATACTACGAAGAAAGAGATAGAGAGAAGTAAACAAAAAATACTCTTATAGCCAACCTTATAGCTAGCCTTGTTGTATGAGTGACTAAGTGATGACTATGTATGACATGCCAACATCAGATAGCCTAACGCACCGTGTTAAATCTCCAAGGGCGTGACCGCGCGAGCGAGGCGACGGTCGTGGTAGGCGCGACCATAATACGGGCTGTTGGCAGCCCTTGGATCTGAGATCGAACGGTCGCATGCTAAGTTGCTGAAAATTTGCAGAATAACCCTCCAGGATAGGATATTCACCCATAGGTGTAGAATCACCTGTAATTTTCCTGACGCTTGACATGACATCGAAAGCCATTTAATTGGGCGTCGAGTAGACATGACATCTAATTGGGCTCCCATAGTATTGTGCATGAATCCATTTATCCACCAGGCAAGCCACTACACTGCCATTCGCACCCCCCCACTCAACATTTTTACAATCGATAAACCGCTCCTAGTCGTCCCGTCCTTTAACATTACGGCAATTCCACTAATCCTAACCCTCCTCCCAAATCCATGGCGTCCAAAATCTCCATGATCGGCGGTGAGTACAAGGTTAGAACCATCACCGGCGATGAGTTCGATGTCATCTACACCCGTTCTTCCGCAACGGTGAAAGAATGCCTTGCTCGCTTCAAACGCATGTTCGAAAACTCAAATAATGAGTGGGTCGCTGGGCTAGATGTTGAGTACACCACAGTGCTGGGAAGCGAGAACAAACTAAAGGAGGCAGAGAAGAAGAAGCCTGCCATGATCCAGGTTTGCGTGCATGACTTATGCTTGGTCTACCACATATGCCATGCTGACATTCAGTGCGAGGAATTTAAGAACTTTCTCAAGGGCGGCCGAGTCAAATTCGTTACTGTAGACTTTAGGAACGACAAGGAAATCCTGGGTTGGATAGGCCTCATTGTAGGAGACCCCTTCGACCTCCAGAAGGAAGGGCTGGTGCCCTCCCTTGATCAGCCTTCAATGCTGACCCTGGCAGGAGCCAAGGTTCATCATTCGTACGGTAAACTAGAGAAACCTCTGTACACGTTTCATCGTCATGCATGGTAGTGGAATGTACTAGATATAGACCACATCCACTACGCAGCAATGGATGGCTACCTTTGTTTCAATATCTACAAGGGTTGGATGAAGAGCAAGAGCCAAGTGTGCGGTTCAAGCAAAGAAGTATCGCCCAAGAGGAAGAGGGACAAGGACGAAGTCGAGGACGTGGACGAGGACTCCGAGTAAGGTGGCAGTGTCGTTGCTCATGGTGGTTCTAATGCTGTGTCTACCGGATTAGTTGCTTAGTTTAATTTCTGGTGTGCTTAGTTTTTTTAGGGGTGTGTTGTGCTGAGCCCCCAGCAGAACTATGTTATGTTTCTTCTCGTTATATTTCGTACATTTCATCTTTTAGTTGGTATAGTACTACCACTCATTTCTTGACATTATATACGTACAATATATATGGCCAACATCATATAGCCAGCAGTTTAGTTGTCAAAAAAATTCAGGGTGCTTAGTTTTGTCAAAGAATTCCAGGGTGCTTAGTTTTATTTGAGGGGTGTGTTGTGATGGACACCATTAACTTATCATTGTGAGAATCGGCTTATTTTTGTCATGTAACATGGTCAACGGGGTTTGACGTGAAAATAACAATGTCTAATGGCATTTCTGAGCAAACATCTAACTTAACGATGGCATTTTTAGATATCTAATTGCATTTTTGAGCAGGTATCTCACGGATCGATGGCATTTTTTGAGTAGTTGTAACTTCTAATGGCAAAACTGAGTAGTGATACACAACTAGTGGCATAAATAATAAGAACCCAAGAATTAAATAGGGCTAATTTCTTTATTTCTTTATTTCTTTATACCTTTGTGTGCGAAACAATATACGCTGCCTCCCGCCAGATTTTCTTTACAGAGGCAACATAGAACTATATGAGTGCCCTGTTAAATTTTGGAATTATTCCGGGTTCGTTTGGCCTTTTTATACATTAATTGAGTTTCTGGTCATTTAATGTGCATAATTCAAATTTGAACTACAAGCACATGCCCCCATGCACCAAAGTTGACTGAAAAATCACATGTGTGTCCTCGGGTGAATTTCTAGGTCCCATGCAAGAAATGGGAATGAAATTCAAACATCTGGGCATCGTGGTTCGGCCGAGAACATTGAGAAGCTTGGTTTTAAAATTCTTGTAAATCCAAAACAGGCCTGAAAATCATGAAACTTGGCATGGTGTCATGTCATGGTACTACCATGCTGTGGTAAAAAAATTGCAGAATAGGAATAAGTTTTGGTATAAGTTTCTTGCAAATCGGAGCTTCTCTCAAGAAGGCTCGTGGTTATGAGAGGGAACGTGTCACCTTTGTGTGCATAATTCAAATTTTAAATACAAGCACATGCTCCAGTGCACCAAAGCTGGTTGAAAAATCACATGTGTGTCCTCGGGTAAATTTCTAGGTCCCATGCCAGAAATGGGAATGAAATTCAAACATCTAAGCGTCATGGCTCGGCTGGAAACATTGAGAAACTTGGTTTTTTAATTCCTGTAAATCCGAAACACGCATGAAAATCATGAAACTTGGCTTGGTGCCATGACATGGCACCAACATGCTGTGGTAATTTTGCTGTCCGATTTGCGAAGGCACACACATTAACAATCAACGAAGTCATTTTGGAACAAGTGTTGTGACGTTACAATCGGAAACACAAGTATTATTGAAACCGTGGGCGTTCTATTTACCATTTACGTGCCGCCACGCGTCCCCTTTTTTTATTAGCTAGGAGGCGCCATGCAGGGTAGCTATTTGAGTACGGGAGGCGTGCGATCAGACCCATGTGCGTGCTTATCGGGAGGAGAGCCCTTTGACCTCCATCTGCCGTCCACCTCTCTCCCAAGGTCTCCATTAATGGCGCCCGAGCCTCTGTTTAATGGCGCGGCAATGTCTCACTCGACTGAGATTTAAGAGAGAAAAAGGAAATCTGAAAAGAAAAATTTGCACGGATCTTGATGTAAGATCCGACGGACCTATATAGCATCTACTGCGACTTATAGCAAGACTGATGAATATATATAAGGACGACGAGAGTGGATAATAATTGTCTTACATAATTAGGAAGATAATTTAAAAAGCCACATGCGGCTACGCCCGAAATACACAAGGGCAAAAGAAGAAGGAAGACGCATACAACGATCTGGCTCGCTGATCTCTACTTTCTTTATGCGCTGCAGGTCGCGGAGACTAGTTCTCGCGGCGGGCGATGATCTCTTTCATCAGTTTCATGTCCTTAATACGCTGCTTGGAAGCATCCATGGATTCCTCCACCAGCCTGTTGCGCTCGATGCGGAGCATGGCATTCTCGTCCATAAGTTTCTTGATGATGACGTTCGTCCTCTACAACACGGCAGCGGTCTCCTCCTCCTGCTTCGCCCTTTCGGCGATCTTCGCCCTTAGCAGGTCGCGCTCTCCCCAGAGCTTGTTGCCGGATGACACCGGTAGCCTCGTCCTGCATCCTCACCCAGCCGGAGATCTGATCCATCTGGCTATGGGCTATCGCATGCATGCGCCTGTAAGAGTCCTCGCCTGCCCGCGAGAAATTTTCCCAGGCGGCCGCGGCGCGGCGGGACCTCCCTGCTACTTCGGCGGCGCGGCGGGACATCTCTGCTGCTTCCGCGGCGTGGCCGGACCAGTCTGCTACATCGACGGCGTGGCGGGACCTCTGTGTTGCTTCGGCGGCGCGGCGGGACCTCTGTGCTAATACTGCTGCACGGCTGGACATGTCGGCTGCTTTCGCGGCGAGGCGGGACATCTCTCGTGCTTCCTCTTCCATGCTCACCTCTCTCTGGTGGAAATCTCTCGACCCAGAACTCACGCTGGCTATGGCTTGATTGACTTGATTGTTTTTTGTGGATGAGGAGTTGAGGAGGAATGTGCAGTCATGTTAGCATAGTAGTATTTATAACCGAGTACTACTAATACGCTCCTAAGTGGGAAACCGTTTAGCTTGTGATCGGTGTGAACAGGTTTGCAATTAAATATAGCGTGGTAGTAGTAGTAATTTGGAATGTGACGAGACGCGCTCAAAATTTATTGATGGTCCTAGTTTCGAAGTGCGGCACTATTCCCGGATGGCGCAACGTCCTCACGTTTTCTCGGCCGTGGTGTAGCATATGCCATGGTACTAGTTCTTTTTCTACTGCTGTGTACGTGCAAAAACTGGCACCGTCGGATACATATCTTACACTTGGCGTTCGACAAGAATAGCCTCGTGGCGAGCTATAGACTAGTCTTTTTTTCAGACGCATTACACCTATCTCTCGGGACTTCTCGCACGCACCATCACTGCTCCCTAGGTCGATGCCACCCACATACAGTTGTACTCTGAGAAGAGGTGCACGCACGCACTCGTCCTCTCTCACACACGCATCTGTAGCTACGAATTGTAGTGTTCTCAACCATCTGATTGGCTCTATCATAGGTTTCACATTATTCCTTGGCCTTGAGATTGAGATGTTTTAAACGCGGAGGCTAAGATGGAGGCGCGAGGTTTTGGTTAATGTGGGGGCCGTACACGGCACCAACACAACACGAGCTTCGTCTGCCTGGTGCGCATGTAGTCGGGTGAGTTGTCCAAGTATAGACACAACCAGGCCCTCGTTGGTATCCGCGCCTCGAATTTGGCTGGTCATAGTGGAGAGTAACATAGACCAGTTACTAGTCTATGTTACTAGTACCTTCATAGTGGGTAGTGTCATATAGTATATGCATAGTTTTGCTCCATGGAGCAATCCATCGATACTACTACTGTACAAATGTATATATTTTTTAAAAGGCTAGAGGGCGGGGCAGTCTAGCTTGGTCCTTTTCACGAGAAGCGAGGGCCTTTGTGATTTGATGGCTCATTACTGCTGGAAGGCGGGGCCTTGTGATTTGACTGCTCGTATAAATGTGCCGACGACCTGAGGAGGAGAAAAGAACCGTGCGGTATACTCAAGTTTTCCACTGGAGTACGACGGAGGACCATGCTGCCGAAGTCTCTGAACTGAAGCAGAGGTTGGAGCGGACCGAGAACAAGCTCGGCGAGGTGAAGATTCAGCTCCCCGAGAAGCAAGGTGAGTAACGACTTGCTGTCTATTCGAGAAGAGTAAGTGGTGAGTATTGACAGGAGTGTCATAATATGTGTAGGGGCGGCGACCGAGGTCGAGGCCCTGAAAAATGCCTGGACCGAAGCCGAAGGGAAGGCTGTCCGGCAGCAAGCCGCCCGTAAGAAGCTCAAGGCCCGGGTCGGCGAGATCTAGCAGGAGCTCCAAGACGCGGTGAAGAAGTTTGAGGCTTTGGAGTGCGAAGCGTCGGTTCGAGAGACCGAACTTGCCAAAGCTCGCCACAGCGCGGAGGCCGCACAGAATGAAGCCTGGGGCGCTCTCCAGGAGATCCAGGAGGCCAAGAAGATCGCAGCGGGTAAGGCTTTTAACATGCAAAGCAAGTATGCGGAGAAGAAGTACCTTTTACTAACCCGGGTTTGGAGTTGCCCAGGGGCCTTTGCGGATCTACCATGCAGCGTGTCTGATGCTGCGGAGTTCTTCCGAGGCGGAGAAGGGAATTCCACGGAGAAGCTGTTCTGGTCACAGTATGTTGTGCCAGAACATCCGGTGCCCTTTGCCGATCAGCTGAAACAGTTTGTCGAGCTGCACAGCGTGGCCGAACTGGCCATGAAGGATATAATAATCCGGCTTTGGCCAGCCGAAGCTATACCTAGCAGTTATTTTGGCCTCGTGAAGCGGGTGATGGAGGCTTGTCCGCGGCTAGACATCGTCAAGCGATCAGTCTGCATCGAAGGTGCCCGCATGGCCTTCGCTCGTTGCAAGATGTGGTGGGCGAAGATGTACGCCGTCGAGGTGGCCAAGGGGCCGCCAGAGGGCAAGGAGCACCGCACACCCGAGCGATATTTTGCGGATGTCCTGGAGGGGTCTCGACTTGTAGCAGCGCAGTGCGGGCAGGACGTTATTTTCGAATGACGACATTTGTTTTTTGTCTTTGCCTTGTATGATGAAAACAAATCCAGTTTGTAATATAATGTTTGTTATGTTTTGATTGTTTCCTCCTGTGCGGCCGTGTTGTATGGAATCTGAGGGTTGACCAGTCGTCGGCTTCTGCCCTCACGTAGGTAGTACGGAGGTGTTCGGGATGGAATCTAAACAATCTTGATCCAATTATACGGTCCTTGAAGGAGTTGTTTAGTGCAACGAACCAGGCAATCAGACTATGCGGCTTAAACGCCCTCACTTAGCCATAGGAGTTTTATAATAAAACATAGGCGCAGCCCCTAGTATACGAACCAGAGTGTTTTCAGCATCTGATCGGGAAGTACCGATCCTTCGCGAAATGCGGAAAAAAATCTCCAACGATTTGTGACCTCCGAACAGCTGACCGGCTCTCGCCGCATCATGACAGTCAGTTTTCGGCTTTCTCTACTGAGGTGCTCATCCGGTTTAGACCAGGGCACAATCGCAGTAGTTCTCCCTTTACTACCCTAGCCGATGTAGCAGAACATAGGGTAGCAAGCACAGGAGCCGGGCAACCCAACTATTGACCAAAGACATGATTCGGAGCCAATGCATATAATGCTAAATTCGGGGTGCCGAACTTATCTATAAGAAGTGTTCGGACTTTGTTGCTGCATTATGGGGCGATAGGGAGCCCCTGGAGAATATGATACGTGCCAAAGTGCACGGGTGCGAGGATATAAGTAATTAATAGCAACGGGAAACAGAAAAAGAGCAGAGGTAGTATCTGGGGCCCCTTGACTTGGGCCATAAACTGCTACCACTATGGTTGGGTTAATGCGTCAAAGAGCATTTATATAAATAATGTGATAAGCAACCGGCTATTTAACATGCCAGAACCAGAGGAGAGCTGCATTTGGGTACTGAAAGACAGGTAGAGTAGTCGTTGGATTGTCCTCTAGGGCTTCCCCTGTATGCCTGTGCTCCGCGCCAATCTGGTGTACTTGTCCTTTGACGGGACCGGTAGTCAGGCCATCGGAGGAGGCCGGTATAAAAGATACCTGAAAAGGAGGAAAAAGGAAAAAAATAGTAGAGATACCCGTGAGTCCGGGATCGGTGTAGCCGAACTACAAGCTAGTTGTGCCTCCGTCGATGCCCATGGGATCTTGAGTGCGTAAATATATACGCGTGGTGCGGATGCGGCTACCTCATCAGGACCGGGACGGAGGCCGAATTGCTAGTCGAGCTCTTGATGAGCCAAACCATCCTGTTGCAGTGTGGTCTGGACTCTCTTAGTGATGTCCAGGGGCTCGGCAGCCAGATTACGGTTCTGCTTGAGAAGGCCGCTCTGCACCTCTGCTGCTAGGGCGGCTGTGTGCTCCTCTGTTCGGAGGGAGGGTTCAGTATTTCCATTGACTGTTATGACGCCGCGTGGACCAGGCATCTTGAGCTTGAGATAAGTATAGTGTGGCACTGCGTTGAATCTAGCAAACGCGGTTCGTCCAAGCAGTGCGTGGTAGCCGCTGCGGAAGGGGACGATATCGAAGATTAACTCATTGCTTCGGAAGTTGTCCGGAGAACCGAAGACCACTTCCAGCGTGATTGAGCCCGTACAACGGGCCTCTACGCCTGGTGTGACTCCTTTAAAGGTAGTCTTTGTGGGCTTGATTCGTGAGGGATTAATGCCCATTTTGCGCACTGTATCCTGATAGGGAAGGTTGAGGCTGCTACCACCGTCCATTAGGACTCGTGTTAGGTGAAATCCGTCGATGATTGGGTCGAGGACCAGTGTGGCCGAACCGCCATGGCGGATACTAGTTGGATGATCTCGACGATCGAAGGTGATCGGGAATGACGACCACGGATTGAATTTTGGGGCGACTGGCTCTACCGCGTAGACGTCCCTGAGTGCTCGCTTGCGCTCCCTTTTGGGGATGTGTGTAGCGTATATCATGTTCACCGTTTTGACTTGAGGGGAAAATTTCTTCTGCCCCCTCAGTGTTCGGCTGCCGGGGCTCTTCGTCTTCGTCCTTGCTTTGTGATCCCTTTTCCTTGTTCTCGGCATTTAACTTGCCAGCCTGTTTAAAACCCCAACAATCTCTGTTGGTATGATTGGCTTGTTTGTCTGGGGTGCCATGTATCTGGCACGGACGATCGAGTATGCGGTCCAAGCTGGATGGTCCCTCATTGTTCCTTTTGTAGGGCTTCTTTCGTTAACCAGACTTGGAGCCGCTGAATCCGGCGTTAACTGTGGTGTCATCGGTGTTATTGCCATTGCTTCGGCATTTGTGTCTATTGCGCCGGAGCTTGCCGGTGCTGTTCTTGGCCTCGGAGGGGCCTGCCTCACTGGCTGTGTTTTTGCTACGAGCCAGCCAGCTGTCCTCACCCGCGCAAAAGCAGGTCATGAGTGCTGTGAGGGCTGCCATGGATTTCGGCTTTTCTTGGCCGAGGTGGCAGGCGAGCCATTCATCACGAATGTTGTGTTTGAAGGCTGCTAGGGCTTCGGCATCGGGACAGTCAACGATCTGGTTCTTTTTGGTTAGGAACCTAGTCCAGAATTTTCTGGCTGATTCTCCAGGTTGTTGGACTATATGACTTAAGTCATTGGCATCTGGTGGCCGGACATAAGTACCTTGGAACTTGTCAAGAAAAGCTTCCTCCAAGTCCTCCCAGCTGTCGATGGAATTTTCAGGCAGGCTATTTAACCAGTGTCTAGCTGGCCCTTTTAATTTTAGTGGGAGGTATTTGATGGCGTGGAGGTCATCTCCGCGAGCCATATGGATGTGGAGAATAAAATCTTCGATCCACACTGCGGGATCGATTGTTCCATCGTACGATTCAATGTTGACGGGCTTGAACCCCTCGGGGAATTCATGATCCAGTACTTCGTCCGTGAAGCAGAGAGGGTGTGCGGCACCTCTATATCGGGCCTCGTCGTGGCGCACCTCCGATGGAGTCCGTCTGCGGTTATCGGCACGGGCGTGACTAGGTTTGTCGCGTCCGAATAGCTAGCCGTCATCCCGAGTCGGGAAGCGTCCTCGTGATTCGTAGATTGATCTGGTGTGTCCTGCTCTACTGTCCAGGTCCTGCTGAAGGTCGTATGTATGGTCCCGAGCTGTTTTGTCTCTGTTTTTACGAGGCGGTGGGGCGGGCTGTTGTTCGGCCTGAGTTGCCGTTTTATCCCGACCACGGGGTGGTCGGTCCGCCGCACTATCCCGACCACGTGGTGGTCGTTCCGCATTGCGCGAGGGAGGTATGGGATCTGGTGCCTCCTCATCGAACTGAGGTAGCAGTCTGCGCTTCGGGTAACTCTTGGTTGGTCGCTTGAGTCCATATTCTTCGGCTGCCAGGACATCGGTCCATCTGTCAATGAGTAGGTCTTGATCTGCTTGGAGCTGCTGCTGCTTTTTCTTCAGGCTTCTAGCAGTAGCTATTAGCTGGCGCTTGAAGCGCTCCTGCTCGAGGGGTGCCTCAGGCACGATCAAATCCTCGCTGCCGAGGCTCTCCTCATCCTCGGAGACTGGGCGATAACTATCGTCATCCGGATCATTGGGCATGGCCTGTTGATCAGGGTTAACTTGCCCGTTGTCTTGTTCCTCCTGTTTAGATGCTACTCCAACAGGGTCTTCATTGTTTTCGGCATCGTCCGAAGTACTATTTTCTCCGGTGCCAGTGTTGCCATCTTTTGAGCGACGTGGCTTGGAACGGCATTTAGGGTGCCGGCGCTTGGACTGTGTCTCAGAAGGTTTGTTCGCAACTGGATCTTCTTTGTCATTGTCGCTAGCTTTTTTAGGCGTGTCAACCATGTACACATCACACGAAGAGGTGGTCGTCCAACATCCAGTGAATGGCGGGTCTTGGCCTTGCTCCTTGTCGGCATCGTCGTCCATACCGTCGATGTCTTCGGAACCATAATCAAGCACGTCGGTTAGGTCATCGACAGTGGCTATGAAGTGGGTGGCGGGTGGGAAGCGAAATTCTCCATTATCAGCCCCTAGCTCGAACCGGACACAGCTCGGTTGTGAGTCCCCTGCCAAGGACAGGTTTTTTAATGAATTTAGAACGTCGCCCAAGGGCAACTGTTGGAAGATATCTGCGGCGCTGAACTTGAAGATCGATAACTGATCCAGCTCTGCGCCCGCGGGCGTGTGTGGTTCGGAACTTATAGCTGGAGACGAGTCCGGAATTCCGTTGACGCAGATATCCCCAGGTGTTGAGTCTGTGTGCGGCTCCAACGCCGCGGACTCTATGGCGCCCGATGGTGCAATTTGCTCCGGATCTAAGGCCACAGCTATTACGGGAACCATCTCCTGAATCTGGTCCGATGACAGATTTAAGTCATGTTCATCGGAGTGAGGGGGAGCGATCGTCGTGGTCTCAAATCCATTGAAGATCAAGTCTCCACGGATATTCGCAACGTAGTTCAAGCTTCCAAATCTGACCTGGTGGCCAGGGGCGTAGCTATCGACCTGCTCCAGATGGCCAAGCGAGTTGGCCCCAGTACGAAGCCGACGAATACAAAAATCTGTCCGGGGAAGAAGGTTTCCCCTTGGACAGCGTCACTATAGATGATCGAAGGGGCCATCGAGCCTTTTGTCGACGACATAGTGGAACTCTCAATGAAAGCACCAATGTCAGTGTCAAAGCCAGCGGATCTCGGGTAGGGTGTCCCAAACTGTGCGTCTAGGATCGATGGTAACAGGGGACAGGGGACACAATTTTACCCAGGTTCGGGCCCTCTCTATGGAGGTAATACCCTACTTCCTGCTTGATTGATCTTGATGAATATGAGTGTTACAAGAGTTGATCTACCACGAGATCGTAATGGCTAAACCCTAGAAGTCTAGCATGTATGACTATGGTAATGAGTATATCCTTTCCAGACTACACCCTCCGGTTTATATAGACACCGGGGGGATCTAGGGTTACATAGAGTCGGTTACATAGGAAGGAATCTTCATAGTTGATCGCCAAGCTTGCCTTCCACGCCAAGGAGAGTCCAATCCGGACACGGGTAGAGTCTTCGGCCTTCATGTCTTCACAGCCCACCAGTCCGGCCCATGGATAACAGGTCGGACGCCCGAGGACCCCTTAGTCCAGGACTCCCTCAATCACCAAGCCGGCGGTCAACTCCCCTTGCTCATTGAGCTCAGCGGGCATGTCGTCGAGGCTCTCCTTCAGCAGCTCCACCAAGCCGTGGATGAACTCCTTCTGCTTATTGAGGTGCTTATTGAGCTGATCGGGCATGCCATCGAGGGATAACGACTCCAGCGCCGCCAACTCGGCATGTTCGCCTCCGCGTCTAGGGCGCTCCTGGGAGCCATCGCCTACCCGTGAGAGATCTTTCGAGGTCTCTGCGTGGCGGCGAGCCCTCTATTTTTTTCCGCAGCCTTGGTTGCCGCTCCCTTGTTATGAGTAGTTCTCGACCTAGAGCTCTGCACACCGGCCATGGCATGGACGGACGAAGAAGAAGGACTTATGAGGAGGAAGGTAGAGTAATTTTCGGTTAGGTAGTTCCCCTTTTTATAACCTAAGTACTAGCACTAGTACTAAAACCTGCATAGTGGGAACATGTTCAGGTTTGGTACGTACTGGTAGGTGTGAGCAGGCTTGCACTTAATTGTAGCACTAGTACTTTCGAATGTGATGGGAACAAGGTAAAGATTAATTGATGGTTTTTGGTTTCGAGGCCCGAAACGGCTCCCGATGAGTTTAGTGGAACATAAATTTCAAGTAGACTCCACTGCTCAGATGCGTAAATATTATGTTTCTGTCAAAAATTGGCACAAAATACGAAGGAGACCAATGGAAGTACTACTAGCAACCCATGATTTAACTACTCGCATGCGCGTAGTGGAGTAGTAATGTCTTTCTTCCGCCCTCACGTCCACTCAATTTGCATGCGCTGTATTAATTGACCATCAATGAAGTGAAGGACTTTACACGCGTCAAATTATCACATGGGTTGGATCTTGGTACAAAATTGCGTCCGCCCGTGTACCCGCGTGTGCGTGCGAGGGAATGAGTGCATGCGTGGCGTGCGTGCACATCTTCGCTTCGTGCATGTACCGCCAGTGCGGCTCAGGGAGGACGAGTACATTCTTCTGGAACCAGCAGCACGTCACTGTGATCAATCCACACAAGGATGTCGCGACAACGCCTCCACATGTGCCACATGGCTTTGTGAACTGTAAGAGAGACACTGTAGCGTGCCATTGTGTTTTGCACATACTCGAAGTACTAGTAAGGCACACGTGCATTGCACGCGTCAGATTTTGCAACCAAATTACGAATAAATATCACACTGTAGCATGTAAGCTCTGAGTCATATATGCATGATGTAGACCTTTGTTTAATTCTTATAGTTCATCTCATTCAAAATCAATTAGTTTTTATAAAAAACCTAGGGCCTCTTTGATTCGTAGGATTTCCAAAACACGGGAATAGGAAGAACATGGGATTAGAGTGGAATGTCGTCTTGAATCCTACAGGATGGTACGAGTTTTTGATTGTGCATAGAAAAACGTAGAATTCTTTCAAAGAGGTTTGAGTGGATGGGATGTTTCCTATGAAATCTAGTGCAAACGAATCATATGGAAAAATTCCTGGTTTACAATCCTACGAATCAAACAACCAAGATAGGAAAAATTCCTAAGGATTAGAATCCTCCAAAATTCCTTCGAGAATCCTTTGAATCAAAGAAGCCCTTAATCTATTTTATGATTCATGGAATTGTGTGTTGTAAAGCATAAAGTAAAAAACAAATAATGGCAACTCAACTAGAAAAAAAGTTTGGGCAGTTATGATACGGAAGATTCTAGAACAAAGGAGAACCACTGTTGTTTTGAGATTTATGCATTATGCTTAAGTTCAACCATGGAGTCTGCTAGATTGTACATGTGGCAAAATCCGGTGGGGGCTAGAACATGGTGCGAGGGGCCGAGTGGAGGGAGACTATGAAGGAGTGCACAACTGCGAGATCGATATTTAGAGAGAGGGGGCGAGAACATGCGTTGTTGCGCGCAGTGGCGGAGCCATGAAAAATGTCCCATGAGCTAGGGGGCCAAGCATTGCTAATCCTTTACGAGGAGGGCCGATTCATCAACTTAAACCATTTTCACCAGCAATTGTCTAATGATCACATTCTTATTAGCCTCGATATATAGTGATGTTAGGGGGGCAGGGCCCTTGCTGCCCCCTGTCTTCGCCATTGTCCGCGCGTCTGAGAGATGAAGCGGAAGGCATGGATGATGAGAGGGGGGCGTTGGATATATAATTAATGTGGGTGTATTAGCTATATATGTAATCCTATATAGAGAGGTATAGATTGATTGATGTGGACGTGGGAAAGAGGGTGAGACCTCACTAGATATATGATTGATCGGTTTATGTGGAAAACTATGAAAGACCTAGCTATACACACACACACACACACATAGAGGAACATCGATCATTGCGCATGCACGTGAGAGATAAAGAATGCCCGATATGATGGAGAGGGGGATGTGTGTGTGTGTGTGCCTTCATGGGAGACCGACCTGAAGAAAAAGATTGCATGTGTGCGATGGATAATGCCAACTGGTGCTACCTCTTGAGCACTGCGTTGGTTTTTTCCCTTGAAGAGGAAAGGGTGATGCAGTAAAGTAGCGTAAGTATTTCCCTCAGTTTTTGAGAACCAAGGTATCAATCCAGTAGGAGGCCACACTCAAGTCCCTCGCACCTACACAAACAAATAAAAACCTTGCAACCAACGCAATAAAGGGGTTGTCAATCCCTTCACGGTCACTTACGAAAGTGAGATCTGATAGATATGATAAGATAATATTTTTGGTATTTTTATAATAAAGATGCAAAGTAAAATAAAAGGCGATAAAAATAGCTAAGTGTTGGAAGATTAATATGATGGAAAATAGACCCAGGGGCCATAGGTTTCACTAGTGGCTTCTCTCGAGAGCATAAGTATTACGGTGGGTGAACAAATTACTATTGAGGAATTGATAAAATTGAGCATAGTTATGAGAATATCTAGGTATGATCATGTATATAGGCATCACGTCCGTGACAAGTAGACCGAAACGATTCTGCATCTACTACTATTACTCCAGACATCGACCGTTATCCAGCATGCATCTAGAGTATTAAGTTCAAAAGAATAGAGTAACGCTTTAAGTAAGATCACATGATGTAGAGGGATAAACACATGCAATATGATATAAACCCCATCTTGTTATCCTTGATGGCAACAATAAAATACGTGCCTTGCTGCCCCTGCTGTCACTGGGAAAGGACACCGCAAGATTGAACCCAAAGCTAAGCACTTCTCCCATTGCAAGAAAGATCAATCTAGTAGGCCAAACCAAACTGATAATTCGAAGAGACTTGCAAAGATAACCAATCATACATAAAAGAATTCAGAGAAATATTGTTCATCGATAAACTTGATCATAAACCCACAATTCATCGGTCTCAACAAACACACCGCAAAAGAAGATTACATCGAATAGATCTCCACGAGAATCATGGAGAACTTTGTATTGAGATCCAAAGAGAGAGAAGAAGCCATCTAGCTAATAACTATGGACCCAAAGGTCTGAGGTAAACTACTCACACATCATCGGAGAGGCTATGGTGTTGATGTAGAAGCCCTCCGTGATCAATGCCCCCTCCGGCAGGACGCCGGAAAAGGCACCAAGATGGGATCTCACGGGTACAGAAGGTTGCGGCGGTGGAATTAGGTTTTCATGGATGCCTCTGTTGGTTTGGGGGTACGTAGGTATATATAGGAGGAAGAAGTACGTCGATGGAGCAACGTGGGCCCCACGAGGGTGGAGGGCACGCCTAGGGAGGTAGGCGCGCCCCCTGCCTCGTGCTCTCCTGGTTGATTTCTTGACGTAGACTCCTCGTCCTCTGGATCACGTTTGTTCAGAAAATCACGTTCCCGAAGGTTTCATTCCGTTTGGACTCCGTTTGATATTCTTTTTCTGCGAAACTCTGAAATAGGCAAAAAACAGCAATTTGGGCTAGGCCTCCAATTAATAGGTTAGTCCCAAAAATAATAGAAAAGTGTATAACAATGCCCATTAATCATCCAAAACAGAATATAATATAGCCTGAAGCAATCAAAAATTATAGATACGTTGGAGACGTATCAATCATCCCCAAGCTTAATTCCTGCTCGTCCTCGAGTAGGTAAATGATAAAAACAGAATTTTTGATGCGGAATGCTACTTGGCATAATTTTTAATGTAACCCTCTTAATTGTGGTATGAATATTCAGATCTGAAAGATTCAAGATAAAATTTTAATATTGACATAAAAGCAATAATACTTCAAGCATACTAACTAATCAATTATGTCTTCTCAAAAAAACATGGCCAAAGAAAGATCATCCCTACAAAATCATTGTAACATCCCAAATTTTCAATTTGGAATGTTATACATTAGATCATCACTGCATATCATATTTTGTTGCATTTTGGCTTGATCCTAGAAATTCTACGCAAC
Source organism: Triticum aestivum (assembly GCF_018294505.1). Classification (NCBI taxonomy): domain Eukaryota; kingdom Viridiplantae; phylum Streptophyta; class Magnoliopsida; order Poales; family Poaceae; genus Triticum; species Triticum aestivum. Next base: position 309,156,682 of record NC_057796.1, on the reverse strand, counting down.
TCAAGGATCCACGGAGAGAGTTGGGGATTTCGTTATTTTCATATTTGAGTTTTCTCGAATTTTGAAAAGAGGATCGTTTGATTTTAATTATTTTCTCTTCAAATATTTCTTTCATGAAAATAAAAGAGAGAGAATAAAATGACTTCCTCAAAATAAAGAAATATTGGAGATTTAATATTAAAATCAAATAAGAATTTTATTCAGAGTTTCATTGCTATTTTATTTGAATTAGGAAAAATATGCGTTTTCCAAAATTGCATTATAGTCCCAAATAAATGTTCACCTTCTCCGGTAGATTTTTAGAGGACGGGAAAAATTTCTTTCAGGATTTTTGGAGTCCGTTTAGTATTTCTTTTATTCGTTTTTCTGCGCGGAATATTTAAAAAAAAGGAAACCGACTTTGGGCCGTATCCGCCCGGGACTCCGCCCGGGGAGGCTTTATAAGCCGCCGAGGCAAGCCCCAGAGCCTATCAGCCTGCCGCCGCCGAAACCCTAGCCGCCGCCCGCGCCAGCCCACCTGCGCCGCGCGCCACCGCCGATCGCCGGACCTCGCCGGAGGTAGCCGCTGCCGCCGCCTTGGTTTTTGCGAGAAAACCGATCGGTTTTTTTCGAAACCCTAGATGTGTTTTTTTATTTTAGATCGTTTTTCGGTTTAGTTATTTAGCGAACGCTCGTCCGTTCGTTCATTTTAGCAAACGGTTTTCACCGTTTAGCCGCACACAACGAACGTTCGTTCGTTAGTCTGTTCGTCAGTTTTACTTTTTCTCGGATTTTCCGCGATTATTTTCGATCGCGATTTCTGATCTAATTTTTGTTTTAGTTTATCTTTTCGCTCGTTTATCGGAATCAGGCGATTCAAGTGCCTAGAGTTTCGTCTCGAAGCCCTCTTTCTGTTTAATCAACTTAAACAAGTTTTTGTTACTGTAAAGTTTGACTTTAGTCCAGAATAGTAAACGGAGCTTGTTTCTTTTGCAGTTTGAGATTTGTTGCTTCGTTTGATTTGATTCTTTTTGCAAACCGGAGTTCTTAAGTTGAACTTTCTGGTTAGATCTTCTTATTTGAGTTTTACCCGTGCCTTTCTTGATTGCTTATTGTATGCTTGTTTGTTTGCGATAGAGTACCCGGAGTGCGAAGCGTGCTACTACGAGTCTCTAGGTTTCACGGATCATCAGCAAGGCAAGTAACACTTTGATCATACCTCTTTGCTTCCCAGTTTTATTGCATTAGATCAATCCTCAAACAATTGCATGGTTAGGATCTGATTAAATTATGGGTTTGGGAAGTAGCTGAGGTAGTAACTATACACCTGTTATTATCAAACCTATGGGAGTTACTTCTACGTTGCTTATATTGCTATGCTATGCTTGTAGACGTGCATTGGGTGAGTGTATCCATGACAGATGTGAGTATTGTTAATTAATGGTTAACTTAAGGTGGCAACTTTAATTCACATCTGGGTGGATTGAGGCACCTGGGGAACCCAGTGTTGTCTGTATTTTTTTGGAAATCCCGGGGTACCGTGTGATTCTCCTATGGACTGCCACCCAGGCTCAAAGGGATCATAAGATTATTCATGCTAGAAACTTATGTGTGCAGCCACATGCCATTATGGGCTCTGGCATAGTTGAGTAAGTTGTGGGAAACCTTTCCATGATGGGCTAGCAGATGTAGGGGATTGTGGGTGTACAGGCCTATCTATCGGTTAAGGGGACCTCTTCGGAAAGACTGGGTCTCGGTCATCCGTTTCTCAAACATCATGTAGTGCGAGAAATCCAACGGAGGAGATCGAGTCTTGTGGGGAAAAGTGCGCAAACCTCTGTAGAGTGTACAAACTACTCATGGTTAGCCGTGTCCCCGGTTATGGACATCTTGAGTATCTAGTTCTTGGATTATCATGTGGATCTCATCACTCTTAATATAATTTTGATTGGGTTTAATGATGATGCTTAATTGGGATTGAGTTGGGTGAACCTTCTCAATGTTTAACAACCACCATGATAGTTAAATAAAATTTATTCCTTTGTTGTAGGGAAAAATTGGCTTTTCGCAAAACATATTAACCATACAGCCTCCACCAGACATATATGCATGTAGTGATAGCATTATTCTGTTCAATACTCTCTTGTGTTACATTGCCAGCATATTCCATGTGCTGACCGTTCCGGGCTGCAACGTATCATGTTGCAGACTTTTCAGACGACAAGTAAGGTGCCTTAGGTCGTGGTCTTTCACTCAGTGATGCCGTTGGAGTTGATGGACTCACTTTATCTTCCAAGCCTTCCGATGTTATCGTATTAGATGGCCTTAAGCCATATTTATTGTAATAATTTCTCTTTTGAGACATTAGATGTAATAAGTGTGTGATTGCTACTCTGTTATAAACCCTCAAGTACTGTGCGTGTCAGCATTACCGATCCAGGGATGACACTAATGCACAGAGATCAGACTGTTTGAGGTCTGGTCGCTACAAGATGGTATCAGAGCCCATGCTGACTGTAGGACACGACCACTAAGCTAAATCCCTAGATCACTACTCTCTTCTCATTTCTAACTCCTCTCCATTTTTCTACTCTTTAGGATGGCGGATGCAAGGATCAAGTTCACGCAACCAGATGAAGACACCCCTTTTGGACGCCACTTGAAGGAAGTTACTAGGTACCTGAACATCGGAATACCAAGCTTCACCGGGACTTACAACGCCACCTTACCAGAAGAGGAGCGCTGGATGATTCAAGTTCAAGTTCCAGGAAGGACATTCACGCCAATCACTGAGCCCATAGAGTTTTCCTTTGATGCACCAACCTGGAGTCTAGGAAAGAGTATGGCAGCCCACATCACCATGGGATGCATTGGAGAAGTTTACCACAAGGATCTCAAGGATACTATCTACCAGATTTGTGGGCACCGAGATGAGCAATGGGAGATGATCAGCACCAGGAAGGATAGATCGATTGCAGCTTTCATCCAGGAGTTAAACCAGCACATTCGACGCCAGGAGAACCAGATGTGCACAGGCATGACAGATTTGAAGAAGGCGATGACAAGGATCACGGAGCTGGAGGAAGAACTCAAGGCTACACACGAAGACTATGAGGAGGAAATCGTCATACTAGTGGAGAAGAATGACGACCTGACGAGGAAGATCAGAGTATTCATGGGAGATCCCGCGCCAGGAGGAGAAGATGACGGTTCCACTTGCCCGGAGAACTACATCATCATCGACGAAACCGACTCGGACCCCGACGATAGCGATGATGACTATGTTGATGAAGCTGGAGCGGATATCATGGAGTCTTCGACCGATCAATTTTTCTAGTCGACCACCATATCAGTAGTAGCATTCCACCATGTATATAGTATAGTCCGAGCACTTTTGTAATGATAGTTCTAGACCGATTGTATGCCCTTGTCTGATTGATTGAGTGATATGTTTGTGTTTGTCTCATGTGCATATGGGTAGTGTTTTCTCCTAGACCTCATTCTATTCTGTTTTCTCACCTTTTCTAAACCCAGAAGATGCCTCCGAGACGTGATAATGGATTTGCTTTCCCACCGGAGCTCACTCAGTTAATCCAGCAGCAGAATGCATTGATGTAGATACTAGTCCAGAATCAGAATCAGGGGAACAACAACAACAACAACCCACCACCACCACCACCTGTTGATCACTTAGCCCATTTTCTAAGGCTGAATCCGCCGGTGTTCTCCAGTAGCACCGAGCCGATAGTTGCAGATGATTGGCTCCGCAAGATTGGAAGGGAGTTGACCACTGCAGGATGCACAGATGTGGAGAGAGTGTGTTTTGCCGCACATCAGCTTGATGGACCCGCAGCATCATGGTGGGAGAATTTCACAGCCACTTACCCCATCGACACTGTTACATGGGACCAGTTCCAGCAGGCTTTTCGCACTGCCCATGTATCAACAGGAGCTATGGCCATGAAGAAGCGTGAGTTTCGCAACTTACGCCAAGGAGGACGCACAGTTGGCCAGTATGTGGATGATTTTAGTAAGCTAGCACGTTATACCCCAGATGACGTCGCTACAGATGCAGCTAAGCAGGAGAAGTTTCTAGAAGGACTGAATGATGAGCTGAGCATGCAGTTGATGGTGGCAAATTTCAATAACTACCAGGAGTTGGTAGATAGAGCTCTCATGATTGAAGGGAAGCAGCAGCAGATTGACAACCACAAGAGGAAGTATGGACAAGGGAAGTATAATTTTGGAGCTCAGCAGAGACCCCGTATTGCCCCGAACTCGGGAGGACTTGTTCATAACCATGGAGGCCACACTCACAATGGAGGAAGTTCGCACAACCATAGTGGCCCCAAGAACGGGAATGGTAATGGAGGAAGCAATGGACAGAACCGTTCCAACCCAGCAACGCCTGCCAAGAAAGATCTAAGCCACGTTACTTGCTACAAGTGCCAGAAGACTAGACATTACGCCAATGAATGTCCTGAAGCTAAGAATGGAAACGGCAATGGAAGCTCTGGGAAGAAGCCCAACCCTTTCAATAGGGGACAAGTGAACCACGTTAACGTGGAGGAGGTTGAAGCGGAGGTTGAAGCCCAGCCAGATGCAGTAATAGGTAAGTTTTTAGTTAAGTCATTTACTGCAGTCGTTCTTTTTGATACTGGTGCATCGCATTCATACATATCAAGGGGATTTGTGGATAAGTACAAACTGCCCACAAAAGTTCTTAGTACACCTATGTTAGTAAGCTCGCCAGGAGCAGAGTATATGGCAAGCCAAGGATGTTTTCAGATGCCATTGACCATTGGTAGGCATGTTTTCCCCTCAAACCTGATAATTTTGGAGTCGCAAGGTTTGGATGTGATTCTGGGTATGGATTGGCTACCGATGTATGGAGGAAACATCGATTGCGCCAGTAAGACTATTTTGCTCACCACCCCAGAAGGAAGAAGGATCAAGTATGTATCCCGGCATGTGCCGAATAGGACTCAAGTAAATTCCTTATCAGGAGTTGTACAGGAGGAAGTACCAGTGGTAAAGGATTTCTCGGATGTATTTCCAGAAGAGTTGCCAGGCATGCCACCGGATAGAGACATTGAGTTTTTGATTGAGCTTTTGCCAGGCACAGGGCCGATATCTAAGAGACCGTACAGAATGCCCGCAAAGGATTTGGAGGAAATTAAGAAGCAGATTAAGGAGTTACTGGATAAAGGTTATATTCGCCCAAGTTCATCACCTTGGGGATCGCCAGTGCTTCTAGTGGAGAAGAAGGATGGGTCATTGAGGATGGTTGTTGATTATCGAGGATTGAATGAAGTAACAATCAAGAACAAGTACCCACTGCCGATGATCAATGATTTGTTTGACCAGCTGCAAGGAGCTAAGGTGTTTTCCAAGATCGATCTGCGATCAGGGTACCACCAGCTGAAGATTCAAGAGCAGGATATACCTAAGACAGCTTTTACCATGAGGTACGGGCTATATGAGTATACCGTTATGTCATTTGGCCTGACTAACGCACCTGCCTATTTTATGAACATGATGAACAAGGTGTTTATGGAGTTTGTGGATAAGTTCATTGTGGTGTTCATTGATGATATTCTGGTCTACTCGAAGAATGAAGAGGAGCATAAAGAGCATTTGCGTTTAGTACTTGGGAAGCTCAAAGAACATCAGCTATACGCCAAGTTCAGCAAGTGTGAGTTTTGGTTGAAGGAAGTTGGATTTCTTGGACATGTTATATCCAGAGAAGGAATAGCGGTAGACCCCACCAAAGTTGTCACTGTGACAAATTGGGAGGCACCCACGTCAGTTGGAGAGATCCGGAGTTTTCTTGGACTCGCAGGATACTACCGGAGGTTCATTGAGAATTTCTCGAAGATTGCAAAGCCTATGAAGGAGTTGTTAAAGAAGGACACCAAGTTCAAATGGACTGAGGAATGTGAGGCCAGTTTTTAGGAGTTAAAAAAAGCTTGGTTACATCACCAGTGTTGATTCTGCCAGATCAACGCAAGGATTATGAAGTATATTGCGACGCTTCTCGTCGAGGACTTGGAGCCGTGCTTATGCAGGAAGGGAGAGTTGTTTCATATGCCTCACGACAGCTTAAACCCCATGAGTTAAATTACGCTACGCATGATTTGGAGTTAGCAGCCGTAGTGCATGCGTTGAACACTTGGAGACATTTTCTCATCGGAAACCATTGTGAGGTATACACGGATCACAAGAGTTTGAAGTATATCTTCACGCAGAAGGAGTTGAATCTCAGGCAGAGGAGATGGTTGGAACTCATTAAGGATTATGATATGAGATTGCATTATCATCTCGGAAAGGCTAACATAGTAGCCGATGCGTTGAGCCGCAAGAGTCATGTCAATACACTCATGACCGGAGAGTTGCCCAAGGAGTTAGCAGAGGATCTTCATGAGCTATGTTTGGAGATAGTTTCGAGAGGCTATGTAGCAGCCTTGGAGATTCAATCTACTTTGATGGATAAGATCAGAGAAGCTCAGAAGACGGACAAGGACATAGCCGAGATAAAGGAAAGGATGAGCAAAGGAAAGGCTAAAGGATTTCGTGAGGATGAGCACGATACCTTATGGTTTGAGGACCGCATATATGTGCCAAATGATCAGGAGATCAGGAAGCTAATTCTGCAGGAGGCCCATGATTCGCCATATTCGATTCACCCAGGAAATACTAAGATGTATCTGGATTTGAAGGATAGTTTCTGGTGGACCAGAATGAAGAAGGATATTGCACAGTATGTAGCGGTTTGTGATGTATGTCAGAGAGTGAAGGCAGAGCATCAGAAGCCAGCAGGATTGCTACAACCATTGCCGATACCCGAATGGAAGTGGGATAAGCTAGGCATGGATTTCATCACGGGATTGCCCGGGACTCGTTCAGGCTATGATTCGATATGGGTTGTTGTCGATCGTTTGACGAAAGTAGCTCCTTTCATCCCAGTGAAGACCACTTACACCAGTGCTAAGTTGGCAAAGATATACATGACCAGGATCGTATGTCTACATGGAGTTCCGAGGACCATTGTATCAGATAGAGGAACCCAGTTTACCTCAAAGTTTTGGAATCAGTTGCATGAAACTTTGGGAACCAGGCTAGAGTTCAGTACAGCTTTTCACCCGCAGACAGATGTACAGACTGAGAGAGTCAATCAGATTCTGGAGGACATGTTGAGAGCTTGTGCACTAGATTATGGATCTAGTTGGGATGATAATTTGCCTTACGCAGAGTTCTCTTACAACAATAGCTACCAAGCCAGTTTGAAGATGGCCCCTTTCGAAGCATTGTACGGAAGGAGGTGCAGGACACCCTTGTTGTGGGATGAAGTTGGAGACCGTCAGTTGTTTGGACCAGATTTGATTAAAGAGTCTGAAGAGAAGGTTAAGCTGATTCGCGATAGACTCAAGGTAGCCCAGTCCAGGCAGAAGAGTTATGCGGATTCTAAACGCAAGGAGACAGTTTACGAAGTCGGAGACAGAGTGTATCTTCGTGTATCACCACTTCGAGGAGTGAAGCGTTTTGGAGTTAAGGGAAAGTTAGCACCACGTTTTGTGGGACCATACAAAGTTTTGGAACGTATGGGAGAAGTTGCTTACAAGTTGGAATTGCCCGAAGGATTGTCAGGAGTTCACGATGTGTTCCACGTTTCTCAGTTGAAGAAGTGCCACGCAAAGATGTCTGATATCCCTCTGAGAGATACAGTGCCGCTGGAAGCGATACAGTTGGATAGCGATTTGACCTACGAGGAGAAGCCAGTCAAGATTCTCGAGTTTGCCAGCCGAGTCACACGCAGCAAAGTTATCAAGTTCTGCAAGGTTCAGTGGAGCCACCATACCGAAGATGAAGCCACCTGGGAATGAGAGGAAGACCTACGGAAGGATCACCCTCACCTATTTTCTAGCCAACCCGAATCTCGAGGGCGAGATTCATCTTAAGGGGGGTAGGTTTGTAACATCCCAAATTTTCAATTTGGAATGTTATACATTAGATCATCACTGCATATCATATTTTATTGCATTTTGGCTTGATCCTAGAAATTCTACGCAACTCAAGGACCCACGGAGAGAGTTGGGGATTTCGTTATTTTCATATTTGAGTTTTCTCGAATTTTGAAAAGAGGATCGTTTGATTTTAATTATTTTCTCTTCAAATATTTCTTTCATGAAAATAAAAGAGAGAGGATAAAATGACTTCCTCAAAATAAAGAAATATTGGAGATTTAATATTAAAATCAAATAAGAATTTTATTCGGAGTTTTATTGCTATTTTATTTGAATTAGGAAAAATATGCGTTTTTCAAAATTGCATTAGAGTCCCAAATAAATGTTCACCTTCTGTGGTAGATTTTTAGAGGACGGGAAAATTTATTTCAGGATTTTTGGAGTCAGTTTAGTATTTCTTTTATTCTTTTTCTGCGCGGAATATTTTAAAAAAAGGAAACCGACTTTGGGTCGTATCCACCCGGGACTCCGCCCGGGGGAGGCTTTATAAGCCGCCGAGGCGAGCCCCGCAGCCCATCAGCCCGCCGCCGCCCGCGCCAGCCCGCCGCCGCCGTTCGCCGGACCTCGCCGGAGGTAGCCGCCGCCGCCGCCTCGGTTTTCGCGAGAAAACCGATCGGTTTTTTTCGAAACCCTAGATGTGCTTTTTTTATTTTAGATCGTTTTTTCGGTTTAGTTATTTAGCGAACGCCCGTTCGTTCGTTCGTTTTAACGAACGGTTTTCACCGTTTAGCCGCAGACAGCGAACGTTCGTTCGTTAGTCTGTTCGTCAGTTTTTCTTATTCTCAGATTTTCCGCGATTATTTTCAATCACGATTTCTGATCCGATTTTCGTTTTAGTTTATCTTTCCGCTCGTTTATCGAAATCAGGCCATTCAAGCGCCTAGAGTTTCGTCTCGAAGCCCTCTTTCTGTTTAATCAACTTAAACAAGTTTTTGCTACTGTAAAGTTTGACTTTAGTCCAGAATAGTAAACGGAGCTTGTTTCTTTTGCAGTTTGAGATTTGTTGCTTCGTTTGATTTGATTCTTTTTGCGAACCGGAGTTCTCAAGTTGAAATTTCTGGTTAGATCTTCTTATTTGAGTTTTACCCGTGCCCTTGCTTGATTAATTATTGTATGCTTGTTTGTTTGTGATAGAGTACCCAGAGTGTGAAGCGTGCTACTACGAGTCTCTAGGTTTCACGGATCATCAGCAAGGCAAGTAACACTTTGATCATACCTCCTTACTACCCAGTTTTATTGCATTAGATCAATCCTCAAACAATTGCATGGTTAGGATCTGATTAAATTATGGGTTTGGGAAGTAGATGAGGTAGTAACTATACACCTGTTATTATCAAACCTATGGGAGTTACTTCTACGTTGCTTATATTGCTATGTTATGCTTGTAGACGTGCATTGGGTGAGTGTATCCATGACAGATGTGAGTATTGTTAATTAATGGTTAACTTAAGGTGGCAACTTTAATTCACATCTGGGTGGATTGAGGCACCTGGGGAACCCAGTGTTGTCTGTATTTTTTTGGGAATCCCGGGGTACCGTGTGATTCTCCTATGGACTGCCACCCAGGCTCAAAGGGATCATAAGATTATTCATGCTAGAAACTTCCGTGTGCAGCCACATGCCATTATGGGCTCTGGCATAGTTGAGTAAGTTGTGGGAAACCTTTCCATGATGGGCTATCAGATGTAGGGGATTGTGGGTGTACAGGCCTATCTATCGGTTAAGGGGACCTCTTCGGAAAGACTGTGTCTCGGTCATCCGTTTCTCAAACGTCATGTAGTGCGAGAAATCCAACGGAGGAGATCGAGTCTTGTGGGGAAAAGTGCGCAAACCTCTGTAGAGTGTACAAACTAATTATGGTTAGCCGTGTCCCCGGTTATGGACATCTTGAGTATGTAGTTCTTGGATTATCATGTGGATCTCATCACTCTTAATATAATTATGATTGGGTTTAATGATGATGCTTAATTGGGATTGAGTTGGGTGAACCTTCTCAATGTTTAACAACCACCATGATAGTTAAATAAAATTTATTCCTTTGTTGTAGGGAAAATTGGCTTTTCGCAAAACATATTAACCATACAGCCTCCACCAGCCCTATATGCATGTAGTGATAGCATTATTCTATTCAATACTCTCTTGTGTTACATTGCCAGCATATTCCATGTGCTGACCCATTTCGGGCTGCAACGTATCATGTTGCAGACTTTTCAGACGACAAGTAAGGTGCCTTAGGTCGTGGTCTTTCACTCAGTAATGCCGTTGGAGTTGATGGACTCACTTTATCTTCCAAGCCTTCCGCTGTTATCGTATTAGATGGCCTTAAGCCATATTTATTGTAATAAGTTCTCTTTTGAGACATTCGATGTAATAAGTGTGTGATTGCTACTCTATTATAAACCCTCAAGTACTATGCGTGTCAGCATTACCGATCCAGGGATGACACTGATGCACAGAGATCAGACTGTCTGAGGTCTGGTCGCTACAATCATATAGTTTAGTCATGCTCCATTTTCGTCACACAAGAATGCTCTCATCATGCACAACCCCGATGACAAGCCAAGCAATTGTTTCATACTTTAGTAATCTCAAACTTTTTGAACCTTCACGCAATACATGAGCATGAGCCATGGATATAGCACTATGGGTGGAATAGAATATAATGATGGGGGTTATGTGGAGAAGACAAAAAAGGAGAAAATCTCACATCAACGCGGCTAATCAACGGGCTATGGAGATGCCCATCGATTGATGTTAATGCAAGGAGTGGGGATTGCCATGCAACGGATTCACTAGAGCTATAAATGCATGAAAGCTCAACAAAAGAAACTAAGTGGGTGTGCATCCAAGTTGCTTGCTCACAAAGACCTAGGGCATTTGAGGAAGCCCATTGTTGGAATATACAAGCCAAGTTCTATAATTAAAAATTCCCACTAGTATATGAAAGTGACAAAACAAGAGACTCTCTATCATAAAGATCATGGTGCTACTTTGAAGCACAAGTGTGGAAAAAAGGATAGTAGCATTGTCCCTTTTTTTTGGGCCTCCCTTTTTTTTATTTGGCCTTTCTTCTCTTTTTTTGGGACAATGCTCTATGAATGATGATCACCACACTTGTATTTATTTACAACTCAATGATTACAAATCGATACTAGAACAAGGTATGATTCTATATGAATGCCTCCGATGGTATACCGGGATAGGCAATGAATCAAGAGTGACATGTATGAAAAATTATGAACGGTGGCTTTGCCACAAATACGATGTCAACTACATGATCATGCAAAGAAATATGACAATGATGAACGTGTCATGATAAACGGAACAGTGGAAAGTTGCATGGCAATATATCTCGGAATGGCTATGGAAATGCCATAATAGGTAGGTATGGTCGCTGTTTTGAGGAAGATATAAGTAGGTTTATGTGTGACAGAGTGTATCATATCACGGGGTTTGGATGCACCGGCGAAGTTTGCACCAACTCTCATTGTGAGAAAGGGCAATGCACGGTACCGAAGAGGCTAGCAATGATGGAAGGGTAAGAGTGCGTATAATCCATGGACTCAACATTAGTCATAAAGAACTCACATACTTATTGCAAAAATCTACAAGTCATCAAAAACCAAGAACTACGTGCATGCTCCTAGGGGGATAGATTGGTAGGAAAAGACCATCGCTCGTCCCCGACCGCTACTCATAAGGAAGACAATCGAAGAACACCTCATGTTTCAAATTTGTTACATAACGTTTACCATACGTGCATGCTACGGGACTTGCAAACTTCAACACAAGTATTTCTCAATTTCACAACTACTCAACTAGCACAACTTTAATATCACTACCTCCATATCTCAAAACAATCATCAAGCATCAAACTTCTCTTAGTATTCAGCACACTCATAAGAAAGTTTTTACTAGTCTTGAATACTTAGCATATTAGGATTAATTTTCCTATTTAAGCAAATTACCATGCTGTTTAAGACTCTCAAAATAATATAAGTGAAGCATGAGAGAATAATAGTTTCTATAAAACAAAGCCACCACCGTTCTCTAAAAGAAATAAGTGAAGCACTAGAGCAAAAACTATAAAGCTCAAAAGATATAAGCGAAGTGCATAGAGTATTCTAATAAATTCTGAATCATGTGTGTCTCTCTCAAAAGGTGTGTACAGAAAAGATGGTTGTGGTAAACTAAAAAGGAAAGACTCAAATCATACAAGACGCTACAAGCAAAACACATATCATGTGGTGAATAAAAATATAGCTCCAAGTAAAGTTACCGATAGAAGTAGACGAAAGAGGGGATGCCTTCCGGGGCATCCCCAAGCTTTGGCTTTTTTTGGGGGTGCCATGGGCATCCCCAAGCTTAGGATCTTGTCACTCCTTGTTCCCTAATCCATCAAATCTTTTACCCAAAACTTGAAAACTTCACAACACAAAACTTAGCAGAAAATCTCGTGAGCTCCGTTAGCGAAAGAAAAGAAAACACCACTTCAAGGTACTGTAATGAACTCATTCTTTATTTATATTGGTGTTAAACCTACTTTATTCCAACTTCTCTATGGTTTATAAACTATTTTACTAGCCATAGATTCATCAAAATAAGCAAACAAAACACGAAAAACAGAATCTGTCAAAAACAGAACAGTCTGTAGTAATCTGTAACTAACGCAAACTTCTGGAACTCCAAAAACTCTACCAAAATAGGACGACCTAGACAATTTGTTTATTGATCAACAGCAATTGGAATCTAATACTTCCTTCCTTCATATCAATAACTGCACCAATCATTCTAAGGAAAGGTCTACCAAGAATAATAGGACATGAAGGATTGCAATCTATGTCAAGAACAATAAAATCTACGGGCACATAGTTCCTATTTGCAACAATAAGAACATCATTAATTATTCCCATAGGTTTCTTAATGGTGGAATCTGCAAGGTGCAAGTTCAAAGAACAATCATCAAATTCATGGAAACCTAGCAAATCACACAAAGTTTTTGGAATCGTGGAAACTCTAGCACCCAAATCACACAAAGCATAGCATTCATGATCTTTAATTTTAATTTAATAGTAGGTTCCCACTCATCATAAAGTTTTCTAGGGATAGAAACTTCCAACTCAAGTTTTTCTTCATAAGATTGCATCGAAGCAATAACAATATGTTTGGTAAAAGCCTTATGTTGACTATAAGCATGTGGAGAATTTATCACGGATTGCAACAAGGAAATACAATCTATCAAAGAGCAATTATCGTAATTAAATTCCTTGAAATCCAAAATAGTGGGTTCATTAATATCTAGAGTTTTGATCCCTTCAATCCCACTTTTACCAATTTTTGCATCAAGATCTAAAAACTCTGAATTTTTGGAACGCCTTCTAGGTAAAGGTGGCTCATATTCAGTCCCATCATTATCAATGAAGATTCATATTGCAAAACAAAGATTTAATATGGGACACATCAATAACTTTTAGATCTTCATCTTTATTCTCATAAAAATTAGAAGAACACGCTTTCACAAAGCAATCTTTCTTAGCACGCATCCTAGCGGTTCTTTCTTTGCACTCATCAATGGAAATTCTCATCGCTTTGAGAGACTCATTGATATCATGCTTAGGTGGAATAGATCTAAGTTTCAAGGAATCAACATCAAGAGAAATTCTATCAACGTTCCTAGCCAACTCATCAACCTTAAGCAATTTTTCTTCAAGCAAAACATTGAAATTCTTTTGCGAATTCATAAATTCTTTAACACTATTCTCAAATTCAGAGGGCATCTTATTAAAATTTCCATAAGAGTTGTTGTAGGAATTACCATAATTATTAGAGGAATTACTAGGATACGGCTTAGGATTAAAGTTTCCTCTATACGCGTTGTTACCAAAATTATTCCTACCAACAAAATTCACATCCATAGATTCATTATTATTTACAATCAAAGTAGACAAAGGCATATCATTAGGATCAGAAGAAACACTTTTATTAGCAAATAATTTCATAAGTTCATCCATCTTTCCACTCAAAACATTAATTTCTTCTATCACATGCACCTTTTTAATAGTAGATCTTTCAGTGTGCCATTGAGAATAATTAACCATAATATTATCTAGGAGTTTAGTAGCTTCTCCTAAAGTGATTTCCATAAAAGTGCCTCCCGCGGCCGAGTCTAAAAGATTTCTAGAAGCAAAATTCAATCCGGCATAAAAAATTTGTATAATCATCCAAAGATTCAAACCATGTGTAGGGCAATTACGTATCATTAATTTCATCCTCTCCCAAGCTTGTGCAACATGTTCATGATCAAGTTGCTTAAAATTCATAATATCGTTTCTAAGAGAGATGGTCTTAGCGGGAGGAAAATACTTGAGATAAAAGCATCTTTGCACTTATTCCAAGAATCAATACCATTTTTAGGCAAATACGAAAACCAAGCTTTAGCACGATCTCTAAGCGAAAAAGGAAATAGCTTCAATTTAACAATATCATTGTCCACATATTTCTTCTTTTGCATATCACACAAATCAACGAAGCTATTTAGATGGGTAGCGGCATCTTCACTAGGAAGGCCAGCGAATAGATCTTTCATGACAAGATTCAACAAAGCAGCATTAATTTCACAAGATTCAGTATCGGTAAGAGGAGCAATCGAAGTGCTAAGAAAATCATTGTTGTTGGTATTGGTAAAGTCACACAATTTAGTATTATCTTGGAACATCATGACAAACAAGCAATCCAACACACGAGCAAACAAGAAGTGAGCGAAAAAGAGGCGAACGAAGAGAGGGCGAATAAAACGGCAAGGGTGAAGTGGGGGAGAGGAAAACGAGAGGCAAATGGCAAATAATGTAATGCGAGGGATAAGAGTTTGTGATGGGTACTTGGTATGTTGACTTTTGGATAGACTCCCCGGCAACGGCGCTAGAAATCCTTCTTGCTACCTCTTGAGCACTGCGTTGGTTTTCCCTCGAAGAAGAAAGGGTGATGAAGTAAAGTAGTGTAAGTATTTCCCTCAGTTTTTGAGAACCAAGGTATCAATCCAGTAGGAGGCCACGCTCAAGTCCCTCGCACCTACACAAACAAATAAAAACCTCGCAACCAACGCAATAAAGGGGTTGTCAATCCCTTCATGGTCACTTACGAAAGTGAGATCTGATAGATATGATAAGATAATATTTTTGGTATTTTTATAATAAAGATGCAAAGTAAAATAAAAGGCAATAAAAATAGCTAAGTGTTGGAAGATTAATATGATGGAAAATAGACCCGGGGGCCATAGGTTTCACTAGTGGCTTCTCTCGAGAGCATAAGTATTACGGTGGGTGAACAAATTACTGTTGAGGAATTGATAAAATTGAGCATAGTTATGAGAATATCTAGGTATGATCATGTATATAGGCATCACGTCCGTGACAAGTAGACCGAAACGATTCTGCATCTACTACTATTACTCCACACATCGACCGCTATCCAGCATGCATCTAGAGTATTAAGTTCAAAAGAACAGAGTAACGCTTTAAGTAAGATGGCATGATGTAGAGGGATAAACGCATGCAATATGATATAAACCCCATCTTGTTATCCTTGGTGGCAACAATACAATACGTGCCTTGCTATCCCTGCTGTCACTGGGAAAGGACACCTCAAGATTGAACCCAAAGCTAAGCACTTCTCCCATTGCAAGAAAGATCACTCTAGTAGGCCAAACCAAACTGATAATTCGAAGAGACTTGCAAAGATAACCAATCATACATAAAAGAATTCAGAGAAGATTCAAATATTGTTCATAGATAAACTTGATCATAAACCCACAATCCATCGGTCTCAACAAACACACCGCAAAAGAAGATTACATCGAATAGATCTCCACGAGAATCGTGGAGAACTTTGTATTGAGATCCAAAGAGAGAGAAGAAGCCATCTAGCTAATAACTATGGACCCGAAGGTCTGAGGTAAACTACGCACACATCATTGGAGAGGCTATGGTGTTGATGTAGAAGCCCTCCGTGATCAATGCCCCCTCCGGCAGGACGCCGGAAAAGGCCCCAATATGGGATCTCACGGGTACAGAAGGTTGCGGCGGTGGAATTAGGTTTTCGTGGATGCCTCTGTTGGTTTGGGGGTACGTAGGTACATATAGGAGGAAGAAGTACGTCGGTGGAGCAACATGGGCCCCACGAGGGTGGAGGGCGCGCCCCCCTGCCTCGTGCTCTCCTGGTTGATTTCTTGACGTAGACTCCAAGTCCTCTGGATCACGTTTGTTCCGAAAATCACGTTCTCGAAGGTTTCATTCTGTTTGGACTCCGTTTGATATTCTTTTTCTGCGAAACTCTAAAATAGGCAAAAGACAGCAATTTGGGTTGGGCCTCTGGTTAATATGTTAGTCCCAAAAATAATAGAAAAGTGTATAACAAAGCCCATTAATCATCCAAAACAGAATATAATATAGCATGAAGCAGTCAAAAATTATAGATACGTTGGAGACGTATCAACTGGGTGTGTGTGTGCATGCATGCATGAGAGAAAGTTAGTGGTACAATTATAAAGAAAAGACCAATGTGTGGGTGTAAAAGACTAGGTGAGGTCATAATCAATGTAAAGTTGAATTCAAATATTTAAATAAGAGATCATGATGTTTGAAACCCATGCATGCATGAATATAACGGAGATCTGCGCGGTGTGGTTTGGAAACGAGCATGTTGCAATGTATACACATTGAACAAGGTCAGATTGATTTGAATTTGAGATACCGATGGCAGACATCGTTTGGCCACATTGCATCCGTGCATGGACACACTATTCTAATTGGAGATGATGGGTGGCTTTCGCATCACATATCTATATCTATACCCCTATATATATTTTTTATATTTTATATTTTTTATATAGTGTGCGGATAACTTTAACTTTGAAAGATGGTCGTTGGATGAGGCCAATCCGATGGTGCAGAGTTGGCAAATTTGAGCACTACTGGCCATTGGATATCATCTAGATTCCACGAGATTTTGCCACATGTACAATCTAGAAGATTCTATGGTTGAACTTAAGCATAATGCACAAACCTCAAAACACAAGCACTTCTTCTTTGTTCTAGAATCTTCCGTATCAGAATTGCCCAAATGTTTTTCTACATGATTTGTTTTTACTTTATGCCTTGCAACGCACAATTCCATGAATCTTAAAATAGATTAGCTTTCTTATAAAAACTAGATGATTTTGAATGAAATGAACTATAAGAATTAAACGAACATCTACATCATGCATATATGACTCAAAGCTTACAAGCTATAATGTGGTATTTATTCATAATTTGGTTGCCAAATCTCATGCGTGCAATGCACGTGTACCTTACTAGTCTAAATGGTGTCTGTGCGTGTGTTGTGCGTGTTAAACACATTGTACGTAGTATATCATACTAGTCTAAATTGTCTTTTTTTTGGTACACGTTAAGCTTGTTCTCCCGAAATTTCAAGCCGCGCCTTGTTATGCCGAAATTTCAAGCTAGCGTCTCTGTCTATCGTGCTGCGAAACTCCCGCCTCTTCAACCCGCGCCTTGTTAGCCCGAAATATTTAAGATATATCTTTGTCTCATTGTGCTCCGACAACTCCCTCCATCTCAGCCCGCGCCTTGCTATTCCAAAATTACAAAACGCGCGAAAACTCCCACCTCCTGTGAAATCCCGACACGCAAAATGCCCGTGATACCCCTGAACTGAAAGAACCGCCTCAAATCGGTGGGGGTACTTTCGTAACTTACCCCACATTTTGGACAAGCGTGTCCCTAAGCCATGGTTCCCCACTCCAATCCCATCCGCCCACCCATTCGTACACCGAGGCCGGCAAAACCCGCGAAGCCCCACACCCTCCTCCGTCCGCCACCCAGCCGGAGCCTCTTCCCCGACGACGTCGTCCACAGCAACACCTCGACGTCCCTCGTCCATCGTACCGGATGAGGATCCGTCGTTGATCTAGTCATCCCGCCGGTTCAGCCACCCCGTCCTCCACCTCCAAGGAGTTGCCCCGATGTTCCCCTCGTCTTCTGCGCCACCTCCATTCCCACACCGCCGTCTTCACCTGCACCACCGGAAGAGCATCATCATCACCATTTCCTCGGATGAAGCTGCGGCCTAATCGGCGCCACCAAAGAGGTTGTACACTAATCGCCGCATTTTCTTCTTGATTCGATATCACGGTGCTGCCGGCGCTCGGTCCCGAGCTAACACGGCACGGCTCCATCCACGGCGGCATCGCCGGCCACTTCCTCCACGGCGTCGCTCCCTTGGCGGCGACGTCCACATCAGTAGGAGCTGCTGCTTTAGCTCTCGCTCACGCTGCTGCTCTGCTCTTGCTCTCGGTCCCCTGCCTGGTCTGCTCTTCTCACGCTGCTGCTCTTGCTCTTGCTCTTGCTTGCAATGCTGCTCTGATTTAGCTACACTTCAGTAAACTGAATCGACTTTTGGGTCAGTCGATTTTCAGGGGGTGGAGGTTGAAGATGAACTACAAGCCCTTGATTTCGTATCCAACGGCTGCAAAATCGACTGACAAGATGAAAAAGTCAGTCGACTGACTTGTAGCCTCACCTCTAGTGCGTTCAGTTTCGATAGTAAAATTCAGTTTCGACAGCAAAATTCAGTTTCGACAGTTAAGTTCAGTTTCGACAGTTAAATTCAGTTTCGACAGTTAAGTTCAGAGATGAGCGGCTGATGTATACATCTAGCACTTTGTGGTTATGTATTTTACGTCATCTGTTGGAGATGCTATTAGAATTCCACTCAGGTTAACGTTGTCTCTCTTGTCCTGCTTCAGCCTCGGCGTCGTACAACTCACCGGAGCTGCTCAAACAACGAAACCCTCCATCACAGCGGAGCAGTACCTCGGGCTCCATCTCCAGACGCCTAAGATCTTCTTCCCCTCCTCCGACAGCCAAGTCAGCCGGAGCATCCTCACCGGCCAACCCAATCACGCTGAGATCGACATGGCTTCGCCAAAGAGGTTGTACACTTCCTGTGGTTTGACTTAATCTCACCATGCTTCTTTGCATCCTGTGATCTTCCAATTCTTGTGAACCAAACACCCAGATTGGCCAAAATCCTGTGTTTTTAAATTCTCTGTTTTGCACGTGCATTCCTATCCTATTCCTGTCTATTTCCTATCACTGCATTGTTAGAATCCTCAAATTCAAACAAGCCCTTACACAATTACTTCTGTTACAGATATGTGTCAAAGAAAACCTTGTGTGGTTTGTCCTGCTCCTGCGGTGCTGTGTTCCACCCCAGCTCAGCTGCTCCAACGACGGAAGGGTTCACCATAGCAGGGGTCCGCTCTCCAGACTGTCTTTCGCCGCCTTAGATCTTCTTCCCCGCCGCTGGCAGCCACGACAACTGCATTACCATCATCAATTGAGCAGATGACCTTGAGGACTACACGGGTCCGCAAGAGAGGTTGCACTCTTCCGTGTCCGCTTACGTTATGCATCACTTAATATGATGACATGCTACTTTATCGTCGTGTTCACCTATTAGACTCCAACTCAGGTCCAAACTTATGCTGAAACTTGAGTTTTTAAATGGTTGTGGGGTACATATTGGGGCAGCAATCAGTACTATCTGGTTAATCTTGGGTGTCTACTATGAGTTTCATGTTGGGTGCAAACAAACATTAAAGGAGCCATTATCTGTATTTTCTAACGAAAGCTATTATCTGCCTGCTATCATTTGTTTTGGGTCTATCCACAGTTTGCTACCATCACTCTGGATTTGTGCATGCACTCCTTACGTAATCTCACTATGTTTTATTCCGATGCATGTTAGTTATTGTACACAATGGAACTGAACATGTAGAGCAAAAGAGACGAGCCTTGCGTGGCAATAAAATTTCATGCAGATGACGATCCATGGTGGGCGCAAAGGCAGCCCCCCTCCACCCATTTTGGATCATAATCAAGAGGAAGATAACTGTTCTGAGGGGGATTCAGAAGCAGAACACCACTCCTATTTACCCCATGAGGTCTTCGCTCTAACTTGGCATGCTGATGTTGGTAATATCATGCATATGGTGCCTTGCATTGCTTACTGTATACATAAAAAATGTCATCTGCTTAGTTTAGACATGCTTTGTGTCAATGCAATCTGTTTAGTTTCTTTATCGTATATGTGAATCATGCAATGCCATCTTGTTTAGCCAGGCATCATATATGTGAATTTTGCAATGCCACCCTGGTTAGCCAGTCATCTTATATGTGAATTATATCATAACATCATTTTTTTATTGCGTGTTAAATTTGTCAACAATTTTAGTACATTCAATTACTCTTCGTGTGTAGCAGCCATTCGGCACGGTCATGGAAAAATCTGGAGTGGAAACAAGGTCTTCAGAGCAGACAATGCTATCTGATGAAGCACATGCCTTGCTGGTTACAGATAGCTCCTCAGAGGAGGATTCAGAGACAGATGACAAGTCCTATTCCCCCCCCCCCCCGAGGTGCATGCTCTAACTTGGCAGGGTTATGATGCTCATATCATGCGTACGGTATCTTGCATTGCTATGTCATTTGCTTAGTTTAGACATGCTTTGTGTGAATGCCACATGTTTAGTGTGTAATTACCATATATGTGAATTATGCAATGCCATCTTGTTGCAAGACATTATATATGTGAATTATGCAATGCTATCTTGTTGCAAGGCATTATATATGTGAATTATGCAATGACATGCTGTTTAGCCAAGCGTCATATATGTGAATTATATCATGCCGTCCTTTTTTTTGTATTTCTCATTGCTTTTGTCGACAATGTTTGTATATTCAACTGCTCTTCCTGTGCATCAGCCATTTGAATTGGTGATGGAGAAATCTGGAGTGAAAACAAGGTCTTCAGAGCAGACGATGCTACCTGGTGAAGCAGATATCTTGCTGGTTACAGATAGCTCTTCAGAGGAGGATTTAGAGGCAGATGACCAGTCCTATTATCCCCCTAAGGTGTATGCTCAAACTTGGCAGGGTTATATTACTCATATCATGCATATGTTGTATTGCAATGCTTAGTTTTTACATCATATACACGATATTGAATGCCATCTCCTTAGTTGACAAATCATATATGCAATTGCCCTCTGCTCACTTCCTTAGTATATAAATCATATATTTGAATTATACCATGCCATGATGTTTACATAGACAGCATGTATCTGAATTATGGCATGCCAACCCATTTTCTAAAGACATAATATAGTTATATCATCTCATCATGTTCACATAGTCATCATATTTTGAATTATGTCATTCTATCTGTGAATTATATCATGCCATCATGTTTCCATCGACGGCATGTTTGTGATTTATGGCATGCCAACCACTTTAATAGACACATCGTATAGTTATATCATGTCATCCTGTTTACATAGTCATCATATTTTGAAGTATGTCATTCTATCCTGTTTAGTTAGCCATTATACATGTGAAATTGTGTCATGCTATCCTGTTTAATTAGCCATCATATATGTGAAATTATGTCCTGCTATTCTGTTTGGTTAGACAACATAAATGTGAATTATTTCATGCCCTATTTTCTTCCCTACTATCCATTGCACCTGTCTATCTTACAATGTCTGTACATTCAATTACTTTTCTTGTTTATCAGCCATTTCAATTGGAGGGGGTGATGGCAGTATCTATGGGAGTAAAAACACGGTCTTCAGAAAAGATCGTGCTACCTGTCAATGGAGATAGAACCACGATTGTACTTGCCCAAGAACCAGCCCCACCACACATAACCCAGACTCACGCAGATTGTACCCCTACCCAGTTGGACAGAGAACCAGCTACACCCCTTCTAACCCCAACCCCAGCAGATAGTAACCCAGTTCACGTTGACACAGCACCGTCTCCACCACAGAGCACCCAAACACGAGCAGTTAGTAAGGCAACTGCAGTGCCCAAAGCACGAGGAGCACCACTCCGAACCCCAAGTCAACGCTTAAAGCAGAAGAAGAATTGTTCTTAGGTCAGGTTCCGTAGCTATGGTTCATACTACTTTACTCTTGCATCACTGTATTTACTCATACCAACTAATTTCAAATTTGAAGGATGCAATTGAAACTCCAATGGTGCAACAGGTATGTTTTAAACCTGTTTCTTTAACGTGTTTGCTGTTGTAACTTGCTCTATGTTGATTTCAGTTTCAATTGAGTAAACAGTTATATTATCATGCCATGCACCTTACAAGTGTTGTTATTGCTGTGTAGTTTCCCACACTTATATTTTGTCGAAGCTGCTTTGTCTTAAATAGATATGATTCGAACTGTATCTATCTTGATTTGGCGACATAAACTAGAATGATATAGACCATACAGTGACCATACTACATAGATATATGTTTGTTTCATGTTGTTATCCTGTCCACCTTACTACTGAACTTGTTTACCAAAATGAGATTCATATACTACATTGTAAACCTGTGATGTGTTTGTTTGTTTCTCTTTTAGAATGCAGATAAAATATTGGAGAAGAGTACCCCGTTATGCAATGGTACCGGAAGTAATGCAGAAAAGGTTCAAGGTAGTGAGACATCCCTGTTGGTCTCCAAGAAAGCTGATAAAAACTATATTGAAGACACTGAGACAACCCCAAAGTCCTGTCTTGATGTAGTGTTCGAGTTACTGGCTACTACTGCTGGCACCAGCTCTTCGAACTCGCTGCCTGAATCAGTTCAGCTTCTTGAGTCTCAACTTCAAGTTGAAAGACATCGATCAGATGTTATGCGACAGGAAGCCGAAGGACTGAGGAAGTCCCTGCAGAATTCAGATGCATACTTTCTGGTGCAACAACAAGTGCTGGAGGATTTAAGCGCCGAACAAGAGAAAGTTAATAAGCTCGCTAAGCATCTTGCCAGCATTATGGGTACCCAGGATATTGTTTCTTGAGCTCTTCTGAAGTGGTTTCAGTTCTGGACTTGTTTTGCTGCGGTGTTTATATGCTGCTTTGTTCCCTATATTTGCACTGGTGGCGAACTTTGATGCCAAGTGGATGTAATATGTGTAATGGCCGTGATAGCCTAGCGTAAGTTGCTTGCCTATTTATTTCCTTATTGTCTTGTTTATTTGTTTTCTTGTAGTCAGTGCAGTTCTTTTTTCGCGGTTTGCTAGTGGCCGCAATAGTCTATTTTTTAAAACTAGGCCACATTAACCATGGGCTACATATTTACTGTAGTTAACATGGGCCTCCTACGAGCCGTAGAAACAATGGGCCTTCTAAGGGCCGTAGAAACAATGGGCCTTCTACGGGGCGTAGAAACAATGGGCCTTATATGGGCCATAGACACAATGGGCCTTCTACGGGCCGTATCATAAATGGGCCTTCTACGGGCCGTATGATCGGTTGGCCAAACATGGGCCAATAACAGACCACATTATGGTCGTAAATGGGCTAGAGTTGAAATCGTCCGTTCATGGGCTGACCATAACGGGCCGACCATAACGGGCCGTCGTTAATCGGCCGCATTTGATGACGCTATGAAAACGGCCCAACGTATTAACGGGCCACAAACGGGCCGACTATAACCACGGGCTGAATTTGGCCCACAAGCAGAAAATGACAGTAACGGTCCGAAAGTAAACGAATGCTGGAAATGAGCCCAAGAATAAATGGGCCCTGTGAAGGCCGAAAGATAACATGGGCTAGAAACGGCCCAACGGTATAATGGGTCGTTAATGGGTATAAAGTGATACACAGTTCATTACGGGCCAGTTTTACCACGGGTCATTAATGGGCCGAGGGTTACTGAGGGCCTCATATGGGCCGAAAGACGTCATGGGCCATACATGGGCCGGAAGTTAAAACGGGCTGGAATTATATTGGACGGCCCAAATAATGCTACTGGGCCTAATTCGGATAGGCCGTAAACGGGCCCTGGGTTAGCGGGCTGTAAATGGGCTATATGCGAACAGGCCGTTAACAGGCTTGCCGTGGGCCGGCCCGCCACCTTTTGACCAAGTCAAACGGGCCGGCCTTTTCACAGGAATGGGCCTCGGTTGGGCCGTGCCACGTGTCGACATATCATAGGCGCTTCGGGTCCAATGAGTGGATGACATCTGTCCCAACAGCGAGCCGACACGTGTTCCCTCCAGCCAATGATGATTTTACACGTGGAAAATCCCCATTGGTCGGGGCTGTTAACGGGTTATCGGATCCAAAACTGGACCCGATAGCTTAACGGCGTTCCGTTACGGTGGATGCCACGTGTCGGTCACCCTTGACGAAAACACTTCTGTGACGCGCGATTTATCGTCATGGAAGTGGACACTTCCGTGATGATAATTTTGGTAATGTCATGGAACACTTCTATGACAGCACAGGTATGACTATCTTGATTCTGTCATAAATTTGTCATGGATGTACATGCATGACAAAAAACGTGACCTACTGTGACAAACACGTATCATCACGGAAGTATTTTTTTTGTAGTGATGTAAATTCTGATAGCCTTTACGAGCTAAACCCTCCGATTTATATACACATCGGGGGGGCTAGGGTTGTACAGAGTCGGTTCACGGAAGAAGGAAATTACATATCCAGACACCAATCTTGCTATCCAAGCATAGGGGAGTCCTACCCGGACATGGGGAAAGCCTTCTGCTTTGTATCTTCACGGCCCATCAGTCTGGTCCACATCTAGTAGCCCGGACACCCGAGGACCCCCTAATCCAGGACTCCCTCAAGCGTCGAGGAACAACGTCCTAGTGATGTGGAAGATTTTATTAACGAAGCTGCCGTAGGGGAAAGGAGAAGGGTGTCGGAAGCGAGAGTGGCTAGTTTACATTTTCCTATTTTGCGCTACTACTCATTATTTGCTGGGAGATGTTTAATTGGTCGTGGGGAGAGTGGAGGCCTTAGTGCTCCTGACCTTGCCATTTTGCGCCATGCTTTACTTCATGATAGAACTTTCAGTTTAGGCACTATGGTTACTAAATGGTTGAGTTTAAACCATACAAAGGGCCCTATTTTCGGAGGTATCTTCGCCTCCCGCCTTGCCAGCATTTCGAGATACCCATTAGGCTTTGGGAGAAAGAGGAGAAATTGCTACCCACTATATACTTAGATTATGACAGCATGGTAGCACATAAGTTTATTCGCTATGATGAGGAAAAGAGACTCATTTATAACTTGATATTTAGCGAGGATACTGAAACTTTTCAGATTATTACCTTGCCTACACCTACTTTGTTCGATATTCATTCAGGCAGGTACTTCATTTTGCCCGCGGACATTCATGCATACTGGGAGAGGACACGATCCCCAGCTCCTGAGCCAGAACCATCACCTGATCTATATCAGGAGTCTATTTATCAGTGGGATTCATAGGAGCTCGCCAACCAGTGGAACCCCCAGGATCCTCCTCAGTACACCGGAGAGAGTTATTTTAACCCATGGGCGTAGACCAACTTAGGCCAAAAGCCTAAGCTTGGGGGAGTATGTATTTCTCACCGACATTACATTCATGTTCACATACTCATTTCAGTTGTCGGTGTTCATACTTTTTCATTGTATTATCCATGTTAGTTTATTTCTTTTCCCCGCTTTCTTCTTGTGTGTTTAAGAACCTTAAGAAAAACCAAAATAATTAGTTGTAGTTAGTTTACTTTCTATGCATGCTTAGTAGTAGTAGTAAAAGAAAACCCAAAAATATTTCTCGTTCTTCTTTTTCTTGTTGGGAGCTTTCCCGTGTAAATAGTTTTTCTTGTTCTTGTTTTACTTTCTTTAGAAAAACAAAAACTCCAAGAACATTTCAGCGTGTTTCTTTGAAATTGTTTTCTTTTCTTTGGGCGTCGAGAGGAGAAGACCACGATGAAAATGTTGAGTGGCTCTCATGTGCGTTATTGTTGATCTAACAAAGAGCCCATATTACCTTGTCTTCTTCTCTGAATAAATGTTTGCAGATTCCAGCTTAGTCCAATGCACGTGCACTATTATTATTATTATTATCCACACCGTTCGGTCGTGCAAGTGAAAGGCAATAATGACAATATATGATGAAATGATTGAGATGAGGAAAAGCTGGTATGAACTCGACCTGTCTTGTTTTTGTAAATATGATTAGTTCATCATTCCTGATTCAGCCTATTATGAATGAAACATGTTTGCAATCAAAATTAGAGATTATAGTTATTCATGCCATGCTTAATCAGCTAGGAGTTTATAATGGTTTACCTTGCGTGCCTACATGAAAATTAAAATGGTTGTGATGTAGTATGATAGGATGGTATCCTCCTTTGAATGATTCAAGTGACTTGACTTGGCACATGTTCACGCATGTAGTTGAAACAAAATCAACATAGCCTCCATGATTTTTATATTCATGGTGATTTATATCCTACTCAAGCTTGCATTCAATGTTGGTTAATCTCAATGCATGTTTATGACTGTTGTTGCTCTCTAGTTGGTCGCTTCCCAGTCTTTTTCTAGCCTTCACTTGTACTAAGCGGGAATACTGCTTGTGCATCCACTTCCATAAACCCAAAGTTGTTCCATATGAGTCCACCATACCTACCTATATGCGGTATTTACCTATCGTTCCAAGTAAATTTGCATGTGCTAAACTCTAAACCTTTAAATGATAATCTATTTTGTATGCTCGAATCGCTCATCTACCAACTAGGGTTGTCCATATCTTCCATGCTAGGTGGTTTATTCACACGATGAGTGGACTCCATTCATCATTCACGAGAAAATGGCTGGTAACCGGGATGCCTAGTCCCGTGCTCAAATCAAATCAAAATAATTGCAAACAAAACTCCCCCAGGACTGCTGTTAGTTCGACGGTACCCGTTGTTTCGGACCAGCCGTGGAGTGTGCTTGTTGGTGGTGGGGGAGTATAAACTTTACCATTCTGTTTGGGAACCGCCTATAATGTATGTACCATGGAAGATACCGGGATCTCTTAGTTGTTATGTTGACATTGAAAGCATGCCGCTCAAAATATTATTTATCTTTGTTTCAAAAATTTGAGCTCTAGTACCTCTGCAAATCCATGCTTCTCTCTGTGAAGGGCCTATCTATTTACTTTTATTCCTGAGTCATCATCCTCTTATAAAAATCACCAGTTAGAGACCACCAATGTCATTTGTATGCATTGTTATTAATTTATATTGAGTATGACTGTAACTGGATCTCTTTTACCATGAATTATAATGTCTAGTCAGTCCTTGATGTTCACGGGTGCTCTGCATTTATTTTTTCCGGTCTCAGAAAGGGCTAGAGAGATACCATCTTGTTATATCATATCATGATTGTTTTGAGAAAGTGTTGTCATCAGAGATTTATTATTATTGCTCGCTAGTTGATTATGCCATTGATATGAGTAAATGTGAGACCTAAATGTTATTGTGAATATGGTTAGTTCATAATCTTTGCTGAAAACTTGAATGCTGGCTTTACATATTTGCAATAACAAGATCAAACAGAGTTTGTAAAAGATTTTCTTTATCACTTTCAGTTTGTCAACTGAATTGGTTGAGGACAAGCAATGGGTTAAGCTTGGGGGAGTTGATACATCTCCATTGTATCTACTTTTCCAAACTCTTTTGCCCTTGTTTTGGACTCTAACTTGCATGGTTTGAATGGAACTAACCCAGACTGACGTTGTTTTCAGCAGAATTGCCATGGTGTTATTTTTGTGTAGAAATAAAAGTTCTCGGAATGACCTGAAAATTCACGGAGATTAGTTTTGGAAATAATAAAAAATATTGGCGAAAGAATCAACTTAAGGGGGCCCACACCCTGGCCACAAGGGTGTGGGGGCGCGCCCTCCGTCCTTGTGGGCCCTTGGACCTCCACCGACCTCAACTCCAACTCCATATATTCATATTCTAGGAGAGAAAAACCAGAGAGAAGGATTCATCGCGTTTTACGATACGGAGCCGCCGCCAAGCCCTGTTCTTCCTCGGGAGGGCAGATCTGGAGTCCATTTTGGGCTTCGGAGAGGGGAAATCGTCACCATCGTCATCATCAACCATCCTCCATCACCAATTTCATGATGCTCACCGCCATGCATGAGTAATCTCATCTTAGGCTTGCTGGACAGTGATGGGTTGGGTGAGATTTACCATGTAATCGAGTTAGTTTTGTTAGTGTTTGATCCCTAGTATCCACTATGTTCTAAGATTGATGTTGCTATGACTTTGTTATGCCTAATGCTTGTCACTAGGGCCCGAGTGCCATGATTTCAGATCTGAACCTATTATGTTTTCATGAATATATTTGTGTTCTTGATCCTATCTTGCAAGTTATAGTCACCTACTACGTGTTATGATCCGGCAACCCCGGAGTGACAATAGTCGGGACACTTCCCAGTGATGACCGTAGTTTGAGGACTTCATGTATTCACTAAGTGCCAATGCTTTGGTCCGGTACTCTATTAAAAGGAGGCCTTAATATCCCTTAGTTTCCAATAGGACCCTGCTACCACGGGAGGGTAGGACAAAAGATGTCATGCAAGTTCTTTTCCATAAGCACGTATGACTATATTCAGAATACATGCCTACATTATATTGATGAATTGGAGCTAGTTCTATGTCACCCTATGTTATAACTGTTGCATGATGAATGCTATCCAACATAATTATCCATCATTGATCCATTGCCTATGAGCTCGTATCATATTGATATTTGCTCCATTACCTCTCGTTTGCCACTGTTACGATTCCTATAAAACTGCTACTATTACTTTTGCCACCATTACCGTTACTTCCATACTACTTTGCTACTAAATATTTTGCTACAGATATTAAGTCTTTTAGGTGTGGTTGAATTGACAACTCAGCTGCTAATACTTGACAATATTCTTTGGCTCCCCTTGTGTCGAATCAATAAATTTGGGTTGAATACTCTACCCTCGAAAATTGTTGCGATCCCCTATACTTGTGGGTTATCACCCGGCAGTCAGTGCACGTGGCAACTTCCTTGCCAGGGGCTTCGGCCTTGGCCTTCTTGCCGGTACTAGGCGCGCCCGATCCCTCAATGGTCAGCACAGCCTTATCCTTGCGCTTCTTGTTGCACTTCTTGTTCTTCTTCTTCTTATTATTGGTGGCCTCGTCGTCAACTTCTGAGTCGACGTCGACGCCATCTTCTTCTCCACGGAGTTTCCTCCCCTTCTCCACG
Source organism: Triticum aestivum (assembly GCF_018294505.1). NCBI lineage: Eukaryota > Viridiplantae > Streptophyta > Magnoliopsida > Poales > Poaceae > Triticum > Triticum aestivum. The sequence continues at coordinate 309,127,530 of NC_057796.1, read as the reverse complement.
GAGTTTCCTCCCCTCCTCCACCCGAGCACACTTGTCCACCAAGGTGTAAAGCTCCTTCACAGTCTTGGGCAACCGGACGTTCATCTTGGAACGTATCCGATGGTTGCATATGTTGGACTGGAATGCAGCTATCACAACTGTCTAGTGAATATCTGGAATATTCCCGTGGACTCGACTAAACCTCTGCATGTACTTCTGCAGAGTCTCTCCTTCCTTCTGCGGGAGAAGCTGCAAATCGTTGGGCCGTCCTGGTTCTTGGTGGCCGCCCGTGAAGGCGCCAACAAACTCATGGCACAGGTCAGCCCAGGTCGAGATGGAGTTCTCCGGCAGATGCATCAGCCAAGACCTCAGGTTTGGCTTGAGCGACAAAGGGAAGTAGTTGGCAAAAACCTTCTCATCTCTTTCCTTGGCAGCTTGAACAGCGATGGTGTAGATGCTCAAGAACTCTGTCAGGTTCAATCTCTGAAAGGATCGAGAAGAGGTGTCTAGAAGGGGGTGAATAGACTCTTAACAAGAAAAAGTTATAGTTTTTATTTTCTTCAAGTTAAGGTAGAGTTCTAGCACAAGTTTAAACATTCACAATACATTCAAGCAAGCATGGCAAGAGTACATGAGCAGCGGAAAGTAAAGCATGCAAGTTGCAAGAATGTAAAGGGATGGGACTGGAGTGTGCAAACGCAATTGGAGACACAAAGATTTTTTCCGTGGTTCCGATAGGTGGTGCTATCGTAAATCCATGTTGATGGAGACTTCAACCCACGAAGGGTAACGGTTGCGCGAGTCCACGAAGGGTCCACGAAGAAGCAACCTTGTCTATCCCACCATGGCCATCGCCCACGAGGGACTTGCCTCACTAGGGTAGATCTTCACAAACTAGGCGATCTCCTTGCCCGTACAAACTCCTTTGTTCAACTCCACAATCTTGACGGAGGCTCCCAAGTGACACCTAACCAATCTAGGAGACACCACTCTCCAAAAGGTAATAGATGGTGTGTTGATGATAAACTCCTTGCTCTTGTGCTTCAAATGATAGTCTCCCCAACACTCAACTCTCAGAATTGGATTTGGTGGAAAGATGATTTGAGTGGAAAGCAACTTGGAGAAGGCTAGAGATCAAGATTCATATGGTTGGAATGGAATATCTTGACCTCAACACATGAGTAGGTGGTTCTCTCTCAGAAAATGTATGCTAGAAGTGTAGGCATGTTCTGATGGCTCTCCCCACGAATGAAGAGTGGGTGGAGGGGTATATATAGCCTCCACACAAAATCTAACCGTCACACACAAATCACCAAACTCGGTGGGACCGAATAATGAAACTCGGTCGGACCGATTCAGTTCAAAATGTGAACGTTAGGATTTTCGGTGGGACCGACATGTCAACTCGGTGGGACCGATTTCGTTAGGGTTAGGGCATAACGGGTAATCTCGGTGAGACCGATTACACAAACTCGGTGGGACCGATTTTGGTAATAAGCTCATAGAGAGTTGGTCAGGCAAACTCGGTGGGACCGATTTTCTCATTTCGGTGAAACCGAAACGTTATGAAAGGTAAACAGAGAGTTTGCATTGTGAGCTCGGTGGGACCGATCGCTCATCTCGGTTGGACCAAAATGTTATGAAGGGAAACAGAGAGTTGCAATCCCATCTCGGTGAGACCGAGATCCCTATCGGTGAGACCGAAGTGACTAGGGTTTGTGGCAGTGACTATGTCAAGTGAACTCGGTGGCGCCGGATAGAATGTTTCGGTGTGGCCGAGTTTGACTTTTGGTTTGGGACATATGTGGATATGAGAAAGTGGTTGAGGGTTTTGGAGCATATCACTATGCACTTTGAGCAAGCAACCCATTAAGCAACACCTCATCCCCTTTTAATAGTATTGGCTTTCCTATAGACTCAATGTGACCTTGGATCACTAAAAGTAAAATGTAGAGTCTTGAGCTTTTGAGCTTGAGCCAATCCTTTGTCTTTAGCACCTTGAAGGGGTTCCACATCCTATTATCCACGCCACTCCATCTGTTGAACTTGTCTGAAATATACTAGATAAAAACATTAGTCCAACAAGAGATATGTTGACATTAATTACCAAAACCACCCAGGGAGCACTTGTGCTTTCAATCTCCCCCTTTTTGGTAATTGATGACAACATACATCAAAGCTTTAGATAAAGATATAGAGAATAGCAAGTAAAGCTTTGGAAAGACATGTAACATGCATAGGCTCCCCCTACATGTATGCACTCATGTAAATAGAAATGTAAGAGCATGTGAATGCATAAACATGACAGAGCAAGCAATGAGTTACATGTAGCTTGGCTATATGTATCAGAGCAAATGATGTGAATATATGAAGTTGTAACTTCATGTTCATGATTCCTTCTTGCAAACAATATGTACAGTAGCAAGAGATCTTCATGCACATGAGTGTGAAGCATATACTTACCTTGTGGTCTTGAGATGACTTAGGAAGAGATGAACCTGAGTAAACAAGGTTAGATAACACAAATACAACTACTAGACAGAGCAAACAAAAGAGCCACAAGAGTATCAAGACTGGGATGATATGTAGAGAGTGAGTACTAGGTACTCTAGTTGATATAGACATGTCCCCAAAGGTAAAAAGATATGCAATGAATTGAAGGATTTCCTTCCCTAGCAGTCTTTCTCCCCCTGAATCTTATATTGGATAATGGGAGAACATAGGGAAACAAAATCAGAGCAAAACAGATCAGATCACAGAAACATAACACAAACATGTCTTTCCCCTCTTAAAGACATGTGACTTCTCTCCTCTTGAACACCAAGCATCTGGGGCCTTTGATGTGATTACCTTTCTCTCCCTTTTTCTCTCTCTCCCCTTTTGAAGAGAATAAGCTTTGATGTGATCTCTCTCTCCCCCTTTGACATCAATTTCCAAGAAGGGATCTTCTGTAGTATGAGTCAAAATAGGTTTGGTCCTTGAGTCACAGAGCAAAGCAGCGTATAGAATATGATGCTGGTAGAGGACAAGAATCATTGAGTGGAGCTGGAACAAAAGTGCAGGAACAAGTGGCAAATTGTCTTCCCTGTAGTGAAGTCGGTGGCGCTGAGTTATAATTTTCGGTTGCACCAAAATGGTTCGGTTTGACCGAAAGTGATAGATGGGTGTGACCGAGTTCATCATAGAGAGGGAGCAATCGTCACCTCAGCTCACTAGGCAAATAAGATCTCACAAAGATTTGCAAGGAATCAACTGAAAGATTTGCAAGGAATGCAGAACAAATCAGAGAAAAGAAAATCTAGATGAAGGTTTTTTAAAAAAAGAAAGAAGGGGAACAAATATGCAAAGAACAAATGCAAGAACTCAGAAACACTAGAGAACTTCATCTAGAATTGGGCGGTGACAAAGTCACCTATGTTAGAGTATATTGACTGAGGAGTCAAGTGAGAACACTTGATCATTAGTCATACTCATCGTTTAAGCTCAAAATGGGGTTACCATTTTTTGATTAAGCATTTTGATGTATTCGCATCTTGTTGAGTTGCTTTGACCCATGGCTTGGGTAAAGCTTCTCTAAGATGGAATAGCATACCTTGGGTGGTGGTGTTGAACTTGATCATGTAGTTGAACTTGTGTGGAGTGCTCAAGGTTGATGTAGCGCATCAATGGTTGGGAGCACCACTTGTAGTTTGAGTTCATCTACCTACATGGGTTAGTCTTGCAAGGAAGAGCACTTGTGTATCCAACATGACAATCATGAAATTTGATACCAAATGAAATTTGATATATATATATATATATATATATATATATATATATATATATATATATATATAATTTGTACTTTAACCACCATGGTGTAGAAACTTGGTGATGTAGAGATTGCTCAAGATGTGAGTGGATTGCAATCTCATGGATTTAGATTCATCCAAGTACCTACAAGGGTTAGATAGCATGCAAGGGTACAAATGTATCCAAGACATATGATTATCATCATAAGAGAAAAAATCAAGGATTAGTCATAGGCTCATGCCTTGCATGTATCCAAATGGAGTTCCTACTCCAAGTTTGAAGCATCAATGATGTTCAATTCACCTCTCAAACGGCAAAAAACTTTCTCATCAAGCGGTTTGGTGAATATATCCGCCAATTGCTTATCGGTACGAACATGCTTAAGATCAATGTCCCCTTTAGCAACATGATCTCGAATGAAATGATGACGAACTTCAATATGCTTAGTTCGAGAGTGTTGCACGTTGTGAGCAATCTTAATTGCACTCTCATTCTCACACAGCAATGGAACATGTTTCACATAGATCCCATAATCCTTAAGAGTTTGGGTCATCCAAAGTAATTGAGCACAACATGAACCGGCGGCAATGTATTTTGCTTCGGCGGTGGATAGGGATACCGAGTTTTGTTTCTTGGAGGACCAAGACACAAGTGATCTACCAAGAAATTGACAAGTACCCGAAATGGATTTTCTATCAACCTTGTATCCGGCATAGTCCGAGTCGGAATAGCCAACAAGATCAAAAGAGGGCCTCTTAGGATACCAAATGCCAAAAATTTGGTGTATGTATTAAGTATCTCACTATCCTTTTCACAGCCTTAAGATGACATTCTTTGGGAGGCGCTTGATATCATGCACACATGCACACACTTAGCAAAATATCGGGACGGGAGGCACATAGATATAACAATGAACCAATCATAGAACGGTAAACCTTTTGGTCAACCGATTTGCCATCCTTGGTCAAGTCAAGATGTCCACTAGTAGGCATGGCGGTTTTCATACCTTTGCTTTCTTGCATGCTGAACTTCTTGAATAAGTCCTTGGTGTACTTTGTTTGAGAAACAAAGGTGCCTTCCTTAGTTTGCTTGATTTGCAAACCAAGAAACAACTTGATTTCACTCATCATAGACATCTCAAACTTCTTTGACATTAGCTTCCCAAACTTTTCACTAAAATGAGGATTAGTCGAACCAAATATGATATCATCAACATGGATTTGGCACACAAATAATTCACCATTAACCCTTTTAGTAAAAAGATTAGAATCTATTTTTCCAATCTCAAAGCCTTTTTCAATAAGGAACTTGGTCAAGCATTTATACCACGCTCTAGGAGCTTGTTTAAGACCATAAAGAGCTTTGTGAAGTTTGTAAACATGATCGGGTTTCTTAGGATTGACAAAGCCGGAGGTTGTTTAACATAAACTTCCTCCTCAATTTCACCATTTAGAAAAGCACTTTTAATGTCCATTTGGTACAAGGTGATATCATGGTGATTAGCATAGGCAAGTAAGATGCGGATGGACTCAAGTCTAGCAACGGGGGCATATGTCTCACCGTAGTCCATACCTTCGACTTGAGTGTAGCCTTGGGCGACGAGACGTGCTTCGTTGCGGACGACTTGACCATCTTCGTCTTGCTTGTTGCAAAACACCCATTTGGTACCGATGATGTTGTGGTTGTTGTCAGGCTTCTCGACCAATGTCCACACTTGATTTCTCTCAAAGTTGTGTAGCTCTTCATGCATAGCATTTATCGAATCCGGATCTTCCAATGCTTCTTCAACCTTCATATGTTCAATGCTAGAGATGATTGAATAATGTTCACAAAAATTAGCCAAACGAGTTTTAGAGCGAGTGATTCTCCCGGTTTGGATATCATTGAAAATTTGTTCGACGGGATGGTCTCTTGAGACTCTTGCTCGAACTCGTGAGAGCTTTTGCTTGGGTCGGGGTGGAACATCCTCTTCATCATCTTGTTCTTCTTCTTGGCCTTCTTCATTGTTGATGTTGTCGTTCTCTTGTCGAGGAGGAGAAGGAGGTTGTCGAGATTCATCTTGGTGTACTTCCTCATTTTCTTCATCTTGATGTGTCCCACTTGTGGATGCTTCCATGTCAACTCTTGGTTCACCTTGACGTGAGGTAGAAGCTTCCACTTGGACGGACGAGGTATTCTCCTTTACCTCCGTTGGACGAATCTTGCCAATAGACAAGTCTTGGATTGCTTCCGAAGGATCTTTATCTCCTACATCAATTGGCAATTGCTCTACTTGCGAGCCGTTAGATTCATCAAACTTCACATCCACCGTCTCTTCAACTTTTCGGGTGAAATTGTTGTAGACACGGTAAGTGTGAGAGTTTGAGCCATAACCAAGTAGTAAACCTTCATGAGACTTAGCAGCAAATTTAGAACGACGATGCTTATCAAGAATGTAACACTTTGATCCGAATACTCGAAAGCATCCAACTTGGGGTTTGTTACCGGTGAGGAGCTCGTATGCCGTCTTGCCGAGTAGCTTGTGAAGATACAAGCGATTTGTTGCATGACAAGTCGTCTCAACCGCTTCCGCCCAAAAGTGTTTTGGAGTCTTGTACTCATCAAGCATCGTTCTCGCCATCTCAATAAGAGTTCGGTTCTTCCTCTCAACAACTCCATTTTGTTGAGGTGTGTACGTAGCCAAGAACTCATGTGAAATCCCCTCTTCGTCAAGAAAGGTATCCACATTTGCGTTCTTGAACTCCGTTCCGTTGTCGCTTTGAACCTTCTTGATCTTCACTTCAAATTGATTTTGGGCCTTCCTAGCGAAGTTCTTGAAGATCTTTTGGACATGCGATTTATCATCAAGAAAGAACACCCATGTAAATCTTGAAAAATCATCGACTATGACTAGACCAAATGAGTTACCACCGAGACTTTTGTAGGCATTGGGACCAAAGCGATCCATATGAAGTAGCTCGAGCGGTCTTCTCGTGGTCATGATGTTCTTCACGGGGTGACTTCCTCCTACTTGTTTTCCTTCTTGACAAGCACTGCACAATCTATCCTTGTCAAATATAACTGAAGGAAATATGCCCTAGAGGCAATAATAAAGTTATTATTTATTTCCTTATATCATGATAAATGTTTATTATTCATGCTAGAATTGTATTAACCGGAAACATAATACATGTATGAATACATAAACAAATAGAGTGTCACTAGTATGCCTCTACTTGACTAGCTCGTTGATCAAAGATGGTTATGTTTCCTAGCCATAGACATGAGTTGTCATTTGATTAACGGGATCACATCATTAGGAGAATGATGTGATTGACTTGACCCATTCCGTTAGCTTAGCACTCGATCGTTTAGTATGTTGCTATTGCTTTCTTCATGACTTATACATGTTCCTATGACTATGAGATTATGCAACTCCCGTTTACCGGAGGAACACTTTGTGTGCTACCAAACATCACAACGTAACTGGGTGATTATAAAGGTGCTCTACAGGTGTCTCCAAAGGTACTTGTTGGGTTGGCATATTTCGAGATTAGGATTTGTCACTCTGATTGTCGGAGAGGTATCTCTGGGCCCACTCAGTAATACACATCACTATAAGCCTTGCAAGCATTGTGAATAATGAGTTAGTTGCGGGATGATGTATTACGGAACGAGTAAAGAGACTTGCCGGTAACGAGATTGAACTAGGTATAGAGATACCGACGATCGAATCTCGGGCAAGTAACATACCGATGACAAAGGGAACAACGTATGTTGTTATGCGGTCTGACCGATAAAGATCTTCGTAGAATATGTGGGAACCAATATGAGCATCCAGGTTCCGCTATTGGTTATTGACCGGAGAGGTGTCTCGGTCATGTCTACATAGTTCTCGAACCCGTAGGGTCCGCACGCTTAACGTTACGATGACAGTTATATTATGAGTTTAACCGAGTGTGTCTATGCCCGGTCCTTGCGAAGGTTAAAACAGCACCAACTTGACAAACTATCGTTGTGGTTATGATGCGTAGGTAAGAACGGTTCTTGCTAAGCCCGTAGCAGCCACGTAAAACTTGCAACAACAAAGTAGAGGACGTCTAACTTGTTTTTGCAGGGCATGTTGTGATGTGATATGGTCAAGACATGATGCTATATTTTATTGTATGTGATGATCATGTTTTGTAACCGAGTTATCGGCAACTGGCAGGAGCCATATGGTTGTCGCTTTATTGTATGCAATGCAATCGTCATGTAATTGTTTTACTTTATCACTAAGCGGTAGCGATAGTCGTAAAAGCAATAGTTGGCAAGACGACAACGATGCTACGATGGAGATCAAGGTGTCAAGCCGGTGACGATGGTGATCATGACGGTGCTTCGGAGATGGAGATCACAAGCACAAGATGATGATGGCCATATCATATCACTATATTGATTGCATGTGATGTTTATCTTTTATGCATCTTATCTTGCTTTGATTGACGGTAGCATTATAAGATGATCTCTCACTAAAATTTCAAGATAAAAGTGTTCTCCCTGAGTATGCACCGTTGCCAAAGTTCATCGTGCCCAGACACCACGTGATGATCGGGTGTGATAAGCTCTACGTCCATCTACAACGGGTGCAAGCCAGTTTTTGCACACGCAGAATACTCAGGTTAAACTTGACGAGCCTAGCATATGCAGATATGGCCTCGGAACACTGAGACCGAAAGGTCGAGCGTGAATCATATAGTAGATATGATCAACATAGTGATGTTCACCATTGAAAACTACTCCATTTCACGTGATGATCGATTATGGTTTAGTTGATTTGGATCATGTAATCACTTAGATGATTAGAGAGATGTCTATCTAAGTGGGAGTTCTTAAGTAATATGATTAATAGAACTTAAATTTATCATGAACTTAGTACCTGATAGTATCTTGCTTGTCTATGTCAATTGTAGATAGATGGCCCGTGCTGTTGTTCCGTTGAATTTTAATGCGTTCCTTGAGAAAGCAAAGTTGAAAGATGATGGTAGCAATTACACGGACTGGGTCCGTAACTTGAGGATTATCCTCATTGCTGCACAGAAGAATTACGTCCTGGAAGCACCGCTAGGTGCCAGGCCGCCTGCAAGAGCAACACCAGAAGTTATGAATGTCTGGCAGAGCAAAGCTGATGACTACTCAATAGTTCAGTGTGCCATGCTTTACGGCTTAGAACCGGGTCTTCAACGACGTTTTGAACGTCATGGAGCATATGAGATGTTCCAGGAGTTGAAGTTAATATTTCAAGCAAATGCCTGGATTGAGAGATATGAGGTCTCCAATAAGTTCTACAGCTGCAAGATGGAAGAGAATAGTTCTGTCAGTGAGCATATACTCAAAATGTCTGGGTATAATAATCACTTGATTCAACTGGGAGTTAATCTTCCGGATGATAGCGTCATTGACAGAATTCTTCAATCACTGCCACCAAGCTACAAGAGCTTCGTGATGAACTATAACATGCAAGGGATGAATAAGACAATTCCCGAGCTCTTCGCAATGCTAAAGGCAGCGGACGTAGAAATCAAAAAGGAGCATCAAGTGTTGATGGTCAATAAGACCACTAGTTTCAAGAAAAAGGGCAAAGGGAAGAAGAAGGGGAACTTCAAGAAGAACAGCAAGCAAGTTGCTATTCAGGAGAAGAAACCCAAGTCTGGACCTAAGCCTGAAACTGAGTGCTTCTACTGCAAGCAGACTGGTCACTCGAAGCGGAACTGCCCCTAGTATTTGGCGGATAAGAAGGATGGCAAGGTTAACAAAGGTATATGTGATATACATGTTATTGATGTGTACCTTACCAGAGCTCGCAGTAGCACCTGGGTATTTGATACTGGTTCTGTTGCTAATATTTGCAACTCGAAACAGGGACTACGGATTAAGCGAACACTGGCTAAGGACGAGGTGACGATGCGCGTGGGAAATGGTTCCAAAGTCGATGTGATCGCCGTCGGCACGCTACCTCTACATCTACCTTCGGGATTAGTATTAGACCTAAATAATTGTTATTTGGTGCCAGCGTTGAGCATGAACATTATATCTGGATCTTGTTTGATGCGAGACGGTTATTCATTTAAATCAGAGAATAATGGTTGTTCTATTTATATGAATAATATCTTTTATGGTCATGCACCCTTGAAGAGTGGTCTATTTTTAATGAATCTCGGTAGTAGTGACACACATATTCATAATGTCGAAGCCAAAAGATGCAGAGTTGATAATGATAGTGCAACTTATTTGTGGCACTGCCGTTTAGGTCATATCGGTGTAAAGCGCATGAAGAAACTCCATACTGATGGACTTTTGGAATCACTTGATTATGAATCACTTGGTACTTGCGAACCGTGTCTCATGGGCAAGATGACTAAAACACCGTTCTCCGGAACTATGGAGAGAGCAACTGATTTGTTGGAAATCATACATACAGATGTATGTGGTCCGATGAATATTGAGGCTCGTGGCGGATATCGTTATTTTCTCACCTTCACAGATGATTTGAGCAGATATGGGTATATCTACTTAATGAAACATAAGTCTGAAACATTTGAAAAGTTCAAAGAATTTCAGAGCGAAGTTGAAAATCATCGTAACAAGAAAATAAAGTTTCTACGATCATATCGTGGAGGAGAATATTTGAGTTACGAGTTTGGCCTACATTTGAAACAATGCGGAATAGTTTCGCAACTCACGCCACCCGGAACACCATAGCGTAATGGTGTGTCCGAACGTCGTAATCATACTTTACTAGATATGGTGCGATCTATGATGTCTCTTACTGATTTACCGCTATCGTTTTGGGGTTATGCTTTAGAGACGGCTGCATTCACTCTAAATAGGACACCATCGAAATCCGTTGAGACGATGCCTTATGAACTATGGTTTGGCAAGAAACCAAAGTTGTCGTTTCTTAAAGTTTGGGGTTGCGATGCTTATGTGAAGAAACTTCAACCTGATAAGCTCGAACCTAAATCGGAGAAATGTGTCTTCATAGGATACCCAAAGGAGACTGTTGGGTACACCTTCTATCACAGATCCGAAGGCAAGACATTCGTTGCTAAGAATGGATCCTTTCTAGAGAAGGAGTTTCTCTCGAAATAAGTGAGTGGGAGGAAAGTAGAACTTGATGAGGTAACTGTACCTGCTCCCATATTGGAAAGTAGATCATCACAGAAACCAGTTTCTGCGACACCTACACCAATTAGTGGGGAAGTTAATGATAATGATCATGAAACTTCAGATCAAGTTATTACTGAACCTCGTAGGTCAACCAGATTAAGATCCGCACCAGAGTGGTACGGTAATCCTGTTCTGGAGGTTATGTTACTAGACCATGACGAACCTACGAACTATGAAGAAGCGATGATGAGCCCAGATTCCGCAAAATGGCTTGAAGCCATGAAATCCAAGATGGGATCCATGTATGAGAACAAAGTATGGACTTTGGTTGACTTGCCCGATGATCGGCAAGCCATTGAAAATAAATGGATCTTCAAGAAGAAGACTGACGCTGACGGTAATGTTACTGTCTATAAAGCTCGACATGTTGCGAAAGGTTTTCGACAAGTTCAAGGGATTGACTACGATGAGACCTTCTCACCTGTAGCGATGCTTAAGTCTGTCTGAATCATGTTAGCAATTGTTGCATTTTATGATTATGAAATTTGGCAAATGGATGTAAAAACTGCATTCCTGAATGGATTTCTAGAAGAAGAGTTGTATATGATGCAACCGGAAGGTTTTGTCGATCCAAAGGGAGCTAACAAAGTGTGCAAGCTCCAGCGATCCATTTATGGACTGGTGCAAGCCTCTCGGAGTTGGAATAAACGCTTTGATAGTGTTATCAAAGCATTTGGTTTTATACAGACTTTTGGAGAAGCCTGTATTTACAACAAAGTGAGTGGGAGCTCAGTAGCATTTCTGATATTATATGTGGATGACATATTACTGATTGGAAATGATATAGAATTTCGGGATAGCATAAAGGGATACTTGAATAAGAGTTTTTCAATGAAAGACCTCGGTGAAGCTGCATATATATTAGGCATCAAGATCTATAGAGATAGATCAAGACGCTTAATTGGACTTTCACAAAGCACATACCTTGACAAAGTTTTGAAGAAGTTCAAAATGGATCAAACAAAGAAAGGGTTCTTGTCTGTACTACAAGGTGTGAGATTGAGTAAGACTCAATGCCCGACCACTGCAGAAGATAGAGAGAAGATGAAAGATGTTCCCTATGCTTCAGCCATAGGCTCTATCATGTATGCAATGCTGTGTACCAGACCTGATGTGTGCCTTGCTATAAGTTTAGCAGGGAGGTACCAAAGTAATCCAGGAGTGGATCACTGGACAGCGGTCAAGAACATCCTGAAATACTTGAAAAGGACTAAGGATATGTTTCTCATTTATGGAGGTGACAAAGAGCTCATCGTAAATGGTTACGTTGATGCAAGCTTTGACACTGATCCGGACGATTCTAAATCGCAAACCGGATACGTGTTTACATTGAACGGTGGAGCTGTCAGTTGGTGCAGTTCTAAGCAAAGTGTCGTGGCAGGATCTACGTGTGAAGCGGAGTACATAGCTGCTTTGGAAGCAGCAAATGAAGGAGTCTGGATGAAGGAGTTCATATCCGATCTAGGTGTCATACCTAGTGCATCGGGACCAATGAAAATCTTTTGTGACAATACTGGTGCAATTGCCTTAGCAAAGGAATCCAGATTTCACAAGAGAACCAAGCACATCAAAAGACGCTTCAATTCCATCCGGGATTTAGTCCAGGTGGGAGACATAGAAATTTGCAAGATACATACGGATCTGAATGTTGCACACCCGTTGACTAAGCCTCTTCCACGAGCAAAACATGATCAACACCAAGACTCCATGGGTGTAAGAATCATTACTGTGTAATCTAGATTATTGACTCTAGTGCAAGTGGGAGACTGAAGGAAATATGCCCTAGAGGCAATAATAAAGTTATTATTTATTTCCTTATATCATGATAAATGTTTATTATTCATGCTAGAATTGTATTAACCGGAAACATAATACATGTGTGAATACATAAACAAACAGAGTGTCACTAGTATGCCTCTACTTGACTAGCTCGTTGATCAAAGATGGTTATGTTTCCTAGCCATAGACATGAGTTGTCATTTGATTAACGGGATCACATCATTAGGAGAATGATGTGATTGACTTGACCCATTCCGTTAGCTTAGCACTCGATCGTGTAGTATGTTGCTATTGCTTTCTTCATGACTTATACATGTTCCTATGACTATGAGATTATGCAACTCCCGTTTACCGGAGGAACACTTTGTGTGCTACCCAACGTCACAACGTAATTGGGTGATTATAAAGGTGCTCTACAGGTGTCTCCAAAGGTACTTGTTGGGTTTGCGTATTTCGAGATTAGGATTTGTCACTCCGATTGTCGGAGAGGTATCTCTGGGCCCACTCAGTAATACACATCACTATAAGCCTTGCAAGCATTGTGACTAATGAGTTAGTTGCGGGATGATGTATTACGGAACGAGTAAAGAGACTTGCCGGTAACGAGATTGAACTAGGTATAGAGATACCGACGATCGAATCTCGGGCAAGTAACATACCAATGACAAAGGGAACAACGTATGTTGTTATGCGGTCTGACCGATAAAGATCTTCGTAGAATATGTGGGAACCAATATGAGCATCCAGGTTCCGCTATTGGTTATTGACCGGAGAGGTGTCTCGGTCATGTCTACATAGTTCTCGAACCCGTAGGGTCCGCACGCTTAACGTTACGATGACAGTTATATTATGAGTTTATATGTTTTGATGTACCGAAGGTTGTTCGGAGTCCCGGATGTGATCACGGACATGACGAGGAGTCTCGAAATGGTCGAGACATAAAGATTGATATATTGGAAGCCTATGTTTGGACATCGGAAGTGTTCCAGGTGAAATCGGGATTTTTCCGGAGTACCGGGAGGTTACCGGAACCCCCCGGTAACTTAATGGGCCTTATTGGGCCTAGGTGGAAGAGAGGAGAGGAGGCCAGGGCAGGGCCGCGCGCCCCTTCCCCCCCCCCCAGTCCGAATAGGACAAGGAGAGGGGGGCGGCGCCCCCCTTCCTTCCTCCCCTCCACCTCTTCCCCCTCTCTCCTAGTCCAACATGGAAAAGGGAGGGGAGTCCTACTCCCGGTAGGAGTAGGACTCCTCCTAGGCGCGCCTCTCCTCCTTGGTCGGCGGCCTCCCCCTTGCACCTTTATATACAGGGGCAAGGGGCACCTCTAGACACACAATTGATCAACGATCTTTTAGCCGTGTGCGGTGCCCCCCCTCCACCATATTACACCTCGATAATACCGTAGCGGTGCTTAGGCGAAGCCCTGCGTCGGTAGAACATCATCATCGTCACCACGCCGTCGTGCTGACGAAACTCTCCCTCAACACTCGGCTGGATCGGAGTTCGAGGGACGTCATCGAGCTGAACGTGTGCTGAACTCGGAGGTGCCGTGCGTTCGGTACTTGATCGGTTGGATCGTGAAGACGTACGACTACGTCAACCGCATTGTGTTAATGCTTCCGCTTTCAGTCTACGAGGGTACGTAGACAACACTCTCCCCTCTCGTTGCTATGCATCACCATGATCTTGCGTGTGCGTAGAATTTTTTTGAAATTACTACGTTCCCCAACAATAACATCTTTTACTCCAAGGATATGATCACCTTTAATAAGCTTATCAAGATTTTGCATGCCCACATGACCTAACCTTCTATGCCACAACCAACCTTTTGAAGATTTAGCAATTAAACAAGTTCTAGGTTGAGCCTTTTTAGTGAAGTCAACAATGTAAAGATCACCTCTACGTATACCGGTAAACACCATTTTATGATTATCTCTATGAAACACTTGGCAATCTACTTCAGTGAATAGGACATTGAAACCAAAGTCAGCAAGTCTAGATACGGAAAGTAAATTGTAGCCAAGAGATTCAACGAGCATAACATTTTGTATGGAGCTATCATGTGAGATGGCCACCTTACCAAGGCCAACCACCTTACCCTTTGAGTTATCACCAAAAGTGACATACTTCCGAGGGTCGTCGTTTTCAGCAAGCTCACGAAACATATCCTTATCTCCGGTCATATGATCAGTACATCCACTATCAAGGACCCATTCCTTTCCTCCAGCCATGTAGCTGCGAAGATTATCCATAAGACCAAAGTGTCTCATAGACTCATCGAGATCAAAGTCACTATCATCATCCTCATCATAGTATCCATGTTCAACATCGTCTTGTGATGGATCAATTCCTAGAGAGAGTGATTCATTAGAAGTATGACCGTGACAATGTTCATCTCTATGGATTCTAATGACTTCGGAAATGATGTTGCTAATGATTCCAACATCTCCTTTGGCACGCATGAGATCACGAAGCTCAAACAGGCAATCATCAAACTTAGGATCACTAGTACTCATCCAATTCAAGGTAATAGAGTTATGGAGAATCTCATCTAGATTTTTTAAGGAATAATTTGGGAATCATTCCTCAATAAATCTCCATATGGTGTAAGCACAATCAAGAGCAGGTAAGCTAGCAATCAAATTTTTAGGCAATCCTCTAATGATAAGATTGATAGTTCTAAGATTGCGAATCATGTCAAGATCCTCACCAGGAGTGGGATGCAAAGGATCACTAGGGGGAATGCAAGGACTAGTAATGTACTTGTTCAAGTGATATTCATTGAAAATCTCAAGCATCTCAATTTTTCACTCATGAAAGTATTCTCCATCAAGAATAGGCACTCTACGTCTAAGGCTCCCCAATATAGACTCATCCATCTTCCTCCAAAGGTGTTTAAACCAAAGCAATCGAGACCAAAGCTCTGATACCAATTGAAAGTATCGTGAAGAGGTGTCTAGAGGGGGGTGAATAGACTCTTAACAAGAAAAAGTTGCAGTTTTTATTTTCTTCAAGTTAAGGTAGAGTTTTAGCACAAGTTTAAACATTCACAATACATTCAAGCAAGCATGGCAAGAGTATATGAGCAGCGGAAAGTAAAGCATGCAAGTTGCAAGAATGTAAAGGGATGGGATTGGAGTGTGCAAACGCAATTGGAGACACGAAGACTTTTTTCGTGGTTCCGATAGGTGGTGCTATCGTACATCCACGTTGATGGAGACTTCAACCCACGAAGGGTAATGGTTGCACGAGTCCACGGAGGGCTCCACCCACGAAGGATCCACGAAGAAGCAACCTTGTCTATCCCACCATGGCCATCGCCCACGAAGGACTTGCCTCACTAGGGTAGATCTTCACGAAGTAGGCGATCTCCTTGCCCGTACAAACTCCTTGGTTCAACTCCACAATCTTGACGGAGGCTCCCAAGTGACACCTAACCAATCTAGGAGACACCACTCTCCAAAAGGTAATAGATGGTGTGTTGATGATGAACTCCTTGCTCTTGTGCTTGAAATGATAGTCTCCCCAACACTCAACTCTCTCTCACAGATTTGGGTTTGGTGGAAAGATGATTTGAGTGGAAAGCAACTTGGAGAAGGCTAGAAATCAAGATTCATATGGTTGGAATGGAATATCTTGACCTCAACACATGAGTAGGTGGTTCTCTCTCAGAAAATGTATGTTGGAAGTGTAGGCATGTTCTAATGGCTCTCCCCACGAATGAAGAGTGGGTGGAGAGGTATATATAGCCTCCACACAAAATCTAACCATCACACACAAATCAACAAACTCGGTGGGACCGAATAATGAAACTCGGTCGGACCGATTCAGTTTAAAATGTGAACGTTAGGATTTTCGGTGGGACCGACATGTCAACTCGGTGGGACCGATTTCGTTAGGGTTAGGGCATAACGGGTAATCTCGGTGAGACCGATTACACAAACTCGGTGGGACCGATTTTGGTAATAAGCTCATAGAGAGTTGGTCAGGCAAACTCGGTGGGACCGATTTTCTCATTTCGGTGAAACCGAAACGTTACGAAAGGTAAACAGAGAGTTTGCATTGTGAGCTCGGTGGGACCGATCGCTCATCTCGGTTGGACCAAAATGTTATGAAGGGAAACAGAGAGTTGCAATCCCATCTCGGTGAGACCGAGATCCCTATCGGTGAGACCGAAGTGACTAGGGTTTGTGGCAGTGACTATGTCAAGTGAACTCGGTGGCGCTGGATAGAATGTTTCGGTGTGGCCGAGTTTGACTTTTGGTTTGGGACATATGTGGATATGAGAAAGTGGTTGAGGGTATTGGAGCATATCACTAAGCACTTTGAGCAAGCAACCCATTAAGCAACACCTCATCCCCTTTTAATAGTATTGGCTTTCCTATAGACTCAATGTGATCTTGGATCACTAAAAGTAAAATGTAGAGTCTTGAGCTTTTGAGCTTGAGCCAATCCTTTGTATTTAGCATGTTGAAGGGGTTCCACATCCTCTTGTCCACGCCACTCCATCTGTTGAACTTGTCTAAAATATACTAGATAAAAACATTAGTCCAACAAGAGATATGTTGACATTAATTACCAAAACCACCCAGGGAGCACTTGTGCTTTCAGTCTCCCCCTTTTTGGTAATTGATGACAACATACATCAAAGCTTTAGATAAAGGTATAGAGAATAGCAAGTAAAGCTTTGGAAAGACATGTAACATGCATAGGCTCCCCCTACATGTATGCACTCATGTAAATAGAAATGTAAGAGCATGTGAATGCATAAACATGATAGTGCAAGCAATGAGTTACTTATAGCCTCGTGTTTCTTCTTCGAATCTTTGGTTTAGTTAAGCCGACTAGATCGATTTTTCTTGCCATGGGAAGAGGTGCTTTGTGATGGGTTCAGTCGTGCGGCGTTCTTTCCCGGTGACAGAAGGGGCAGCAAGACATGCATTGATCGTTGCCATTAAGGATAACAAGATGAGGTATATTCCTTCATGAATAAATCTTGTCTACATCATGTCATTGTTCTTATTGCATTACTCCATTTCTCCGTGAACTTAATACACTAGATTCATGGTGGATAGCGGTCGATGTGTGGAGTAATAGTAGTAGATGCAGGCAGGAGTCGGTCTACTAATCTTGGATGTGATGCCTATATAATGATCATTGCATGGATATCGTCATAATTATTTGAAGTTCTATCAATTGCCCAACAGTAATTTGTTTACCTGCCGTATGCTATTTTTCTCGAGAGAAGCCACTAGTGAAATCTACGGCCCCCGGGTCTATTCTTTATCATATTTGCTTTGAGATCTATTTTTATTTGCTTTTGTTTTCAGATCTATTATTCTAAAAACCCAAACATACAATTTTGCACTTTTTCTTTATTTTTTTATTTTTTATTGCGAGATCTATTTATCCAAAATTATACAAACCAATCTATCTTTTACCCGGGAGGGATTGACAACCCCTCTTACTAGTCGGGTTGCAAGTATTTGTTCTTTGTATGCAGGTACCGTTTACATAGTGTTGCTTGGTTCTCCTACTGGTTTGATAACAATGGTTTCATAACTAAGGGAAATACCTGCTGAAGTTGTACTGCATCATCCCTTCCTCTTTGGGGAAATAGCGACGTAGTTCAAGCGACATTATGAACCTAGTAAGCACAACCTTCTGCTCCCAACTTTTATTTTCAGTTTTTCTTAGTTAAATAAAATAAAATGCCATGTTTTGTCTGTTATCTGAATTTCCCTTGAAATAAAAAATGACCAAAAAATAGAAGTTCTCAGAATGCCCTGTAAATTTAATATGATTTTTTTGATTATTTTTGATTTTTTGGTACAAATAACATCACAGGGGGTGCACCAGGCGGGCACAACCCACCTGGGCGCGCCCTGGTGGGTTGTGGCCCCCATGTGGGCCCCCGCACTTACTTCTTTAGCCCATGTTATCTCCTACCTCCAGAAAAAATCACCATAGCTCTCTCTCTCGCTTGTGTTCTTGCTCTCAAACCCGCGAATTTCAATCTCTTTGCTCGAAGCTCCGTTTCCGAAACTGTTTTGGGGGATTGCTACTTGGTATGTGACTCCTCCATTACTCCAACTAGTTTTTGCTTTAGTGGATTATATTATGAATAATTAGCTACTCTTTCTGCTGTTGTAGATGATCTTGCATGTTGAATTCTTAGAGTTCTAAGTAGTTTGAATGCTTAATATAGCCTCTATGGACCCTTATGAGTAGTTGCTACCAATCTTATGAAGTTTTGTTGACAAAAATTTTGTGTCCCAATTTTTTTCAGAAACTGTTCGCAAATAAAAATGCAATTCTTTAGGAGTTCTTCGAGGAGAAGTCTTCGAAGGCATCATCTAGTAGTGGCTCGATACGTTGATCTTATGTTGAACCAAGTGCAATTTCAATACGAGATGTCGCTATCAAATCATGCCTATGGTCGTGCGGCCATTTCATGGTGAGTGCAGGTATTAAAGAAGAATTTGAGCAATATGTTCACAACGCAGAGCTCAGTTCCTACATTGAAGATAAGTGCAACCAGCATCTCAGCCTCACAGAATCGTTTACTAAAGAATTTAAATTTCATCCTAGTGAGTCTAGAGTTTCGTTTAAACGTTATGACCGTCCATTTACCATGCCTCTAGAAGTGTTTTATGGCATTTGTAAAATTCCATTTGGGGGTTCGCTGGATGAGCCACCAAGATATGAGTATGAGTCATTTTTATTAATCTTTGCTACGGTGAGGATGGAGGAGTGACACAAGGTAGAATAAAAAGTATTCATTTCCCATCAATTCAACACTTTGCACTCTTTAATGGCAAATGCATTGTAGGCAAGCAATATTGTCGTACACTATGTGCTCCTGACCTGAGCCTCATACACACTGCTCTTACCGGTATTAAACGCTATAACCTTGGAGCGATTGTTGCACGCAGATTGCAACACAACGCTGGTAGTGGTTATTTTTATGGTGGGATTTATGCTCCTCGTTTAGCTAAGGAGGTAGGTGTTACACCTCTGCCTTATGACCCCATCTTGCCTACTCAGTACTTAGACTTTGATGCCATGAAACACCATAAGTTCCTTAAGGGCAAAATCACTGATTACACTTATAACTTGAGGTTCAATAAAGAAACCATTGTGCATATTGCTTTGCCTGCACCTGCTCTCTTTGATTTTGACAGCAAAAGAATACATTATCTTCTTGAGAGCGAGGCCCGCGTGTGCAAGGCGGAGATCAAGGCAGCTCGGCGGGCTGAGAAGGCTACACCAAGAGCCTCCATGAGCTATCACTCCGACTATTATGCAGGCCGTGGATGGTGATTACCAAGCTAGGCCAAAAGCCTAAGCTTGGGGGAGTACATATTTCCACCGGCATTACATTCATCTTCACACATTTCATTCCAGTTGTCGGTGTTCTCCCTTTTTCATTGTATTATCCATGTTAGATTTATTTTCTTGCTTTCTTCTTATGTGTTTGAAAAACTTTAAGAAAATCCCCAAAAAAAGTCCTGCTTCTTTTCGATTTTTCTTTCTAGTTTAGTTAGTTGTAGTTTAAAAAGAAAACCCAAAAAGATTTCCTTGTTCTCCTTTTGCTTGTTGGGAGCTTTCCCGTGTAAATAGTTTCTCTCGTTTTTGTTTTTGTTTTTCTTTAATTTGCTTTCTTCGAGAAAAACTAAAAACTCCAAAAATGTTTTAGTGTGTTTCTATGAAATTCTCTTATTTTTATCGAGTCATACTAAGGAGAAGACCATGATGAAAATGTTGAGTGGCTCTCATATGCATTGATATCGATCTAACAAAGAGCGCATATTACTTTGTCTTTTGAATAAAATGTTTGCAGATTCCAGCTTAGTCCATGGCACTCTTGCACTACTATTATTTTCATATCATTCGGTTGTGCAAGTGAAAGGCAATAATGACTATATTTGATGAACTGGTTGTGGCAGAGAGAAACGAGTATGAACTCAACTTGTTCTGTTTTTTTAAATATGTTTAACCTAGTATCCATGATTCAGCATATTATGATCAAACATGTTTGCAATGACAATTAGAGATTATAGTTTCTCATGCCATGCTTAAGTAGCTAGGAGTGGATAATGATTTATCTTGGATGTCAACATGCATTAAAATGAGTGTGATGTAGTATGATGGTATGGTATCCTCCTCTGAATGTTTCAAGTGGCTTGACTTGGCACATGTTCATGCATGTAGTTGAATCAAAACCAACATAGCCTCTACGATATTTATGTTCATGGTGTCCATATCCTACTCATGCTAGTATTCAATGTTAATTATGCATAACGCATGTTCATGACCATTTTCGCGCTCTAGCTGGCTACTTCTCAACCTATTTGCTAGCCTTCGCCTGTACTAAGCGGGAATACTGCTTGTGCATCAAAATCCTAAAACCCAAGTTATTCCAGATGATCCACCATATCTACCTATATGCGGTATTACCCTGCCGTTCCAAGTATATTTGCATGTGCCACCTCTAAAACTTCAAATAAACATATGTTTTTGTGTGTCTGGACTGTTCATAGAGCGACAGGGGGTGGTCAGTATGTTCCATGTTAAGCGGGTTATTCTCATGATGAGTGTTTATTCACTTGTCCTTGCACGAGAGGGGCGGTAAAAGGGATTCCCAGTCCCGAAATAAAAATTGCAAATAATTAAACAAAACTCCCCCTAGATTGATGTTGCTATGGATGGTACCCGGGGATTCGGCTAGCCGTGGAGTGTGTTTGTTGGTGGAGGGGGAGTAAACCATTACTTTTATCGCTTGGGAACTGATGTCGCTTGAACTACGTCGGTATTTTCCCAAAGAGGAAGGGATGATGTAGCACAACTACGGTAGGCATCTCCCTCAGTTATGAAACCAAGGTATCAATCTAGTAGGAGAACCAAGCAACACTATGTTGGAAATATGGCCTAGAGGCAATATTAAAATGGTTATTATTATATTTCCTTGTTCATGATAATTGTCTATTGTTCATGCTATAGTTGTATTAACCGGAAACCGTAATACATGTGTGAATACATAGACCACAACATGTCCCTAGTGAGCCTCTATTTGACTAGCTAGTTGATCAATAGATGGTTATGGTCTCCTAACCATGGACATTGGATGTCATTGATAACGGGATCACATCATTAGGAGAATGATGTGATGGACAAGACCCAATCCTAAGCATAGCACAAGACCGTGTAGTTCGTTTGCTAGAGCTTTTCTAATATCAAGTATCATTTCCTTAGACCGTGAGATTGTGCAACTCCCGGATACAGTAGGAATGCTTTGGGTGTATTAGACGTCACAACGTAACTGGGTGACTAAAAAGGTGCACTACAGGTTTCTCCGAAAATATCTGTTGGGTTGGCATGAATTGAGACTGGGATTTGTCACTCCGTATGACGGAGAGGTATCTCTGGGCCCACTCGGTAATGCATCATCATAATGAGCTCAATGTTACTAAGGAGTTAGTCACGAGATGATGTGTTACGGAACGAGTAAAGAGACTTGTCAGTAATGAGATTGAACGAGGTATGGGGATACCGACGATCGAATCTCGGGCAAGTAACATACCGATGGACAAAGGGAATTGTATATGGGATTGATTGAATCCCCAACATCGTGGTTCATCCGATGAGATCATCGTGGAACATGTGGGAGACAATATGTGTATCCAGATCCCGCTATTGGTTATTGGCCGGAGAGGCATCTCGGTCATGTCTGCATGGTTCCCGAACCCGTAGGGTCTACACACTTAAGGTTCGGTGACGCTAGAGTTGTAATGGGAATTGTATGTGGTTACCGAGAGTTGTTCGGAGTCTCGGATGAGATCATGGACGTCACGAGGAGTTTCGGAATGGTCCGGAGGTAAAGATTTATATATGGGAAGTCCTATTTTGGCCACCGGAAAATGTTCGGGATTTTTCGGTATTGTACCGGGAAGGTTCTAGAAGGTTCCGGAGTGGGGCCCACCTACATGGGGGGCCACATGAACGTGGGTAGTGGGGGCACGGCCCCACACCCCTGGTCAAGGCGCACCAAGATCCCCCTTAGAAGGAATAAGATCATATCCCGAAGGGATAAGATCAAGATCCCTAAAAAGGGGGGATAACAATCGGTGGGGAAGGGAAAGGATGGGATTTCTTTCCTCCCACATTTGCCAGCGCCCCAATGGACTTGGAGGGCAAGAAACCAGCCCCCTCCACCCCTATATATAGTGGGGAGGTGCATGGGAGCTGGACCCCTTGCCCCTGGTGCAGCCCTCCCCCTCCTCCTCCTCCTCCTCCGTTGAGCGTAGCGAAGCTCTGCCGGAGAACCACGAGCTCCACCACCACCACGCCATCATGCTGCCGGAGTTCTCCCTCAACTTCTCCTCTCCCCTTGCTGGATCAAGAAGGAGGAGACGTCCCCAGGCTGTACGTGTGTTGAACGCAGAGGCGCCGTCCGTTCGGCGCTTGGATCGGATCTTCCGCGATTTGAATCACCGCGAGTATGACTCCATCAACCGCGTTCTTATAACGCTTCCGCTTAGCAATCTTCAAGGGTATGAAGATGCACTCCCTCTCTCTCGTTGCTAGCTTCTCCTAGATTGATCTTGGGGATACGTAGGAAAATTTTGAATTATTACTACGTTACCCAACAATGGCATCATGAGCTAGGTCTATGCGTAGATTCTATGCATGAGTAGAACACAAAGTAGTTGTGGGCGATGATTTGGTAATTTGCTTACCGTTACTAGTCTTATCTTGATTTGGCGGCATTGTGGGATGAAGCATCCCGGACCGACCTTACACGTACGCTTACGTGAGACAGGTTTCACCGACTGACATGCACTTGATGCGTAAGGTGGCTAGCGGGTGTCTATCTCTCCCACTTTAGTCGGATCGGATTCGATGAAGAGGGTCCTTATGAAGGGTAAATAACAATTGGCATATCACCGTTGTGGCTTTTGCGTAGGTAAGAAACATTCTTGCTAGAAACCCATAGCAGCCACGTAAAACATGCAACAATAATTACAGGACGTCTAACTTGTTTTTGCAGGGTATGCTATGTGATGTGATATGGCCAAAAGGATATGATGAATTATATATGTGATGCATGAGATTGATCATGTTCTTGTAATAGGAATCACGACTTGCATGTCAATGATTATGACAACCGGCAGGAGCCATAGGAGTTGTCTTAATTTATTGTATGACCTGCGAGTCAATATAAACGCCATGTAATTACTTTACTTTTTGCTAACCGTTAGCTATAGTAGTACAAGTAATAGTTGGCGAGACAACTTCATGAAGACACGATGATGGAGATCATGATGATGGAGATCATGGTGTCATGCCGGTGACGATGGTGATCATGTCGCGCCTCGAATATGGAGATCAAAGGCGCAAGATGATATTGGCCATATCATGTCACTTTTATGATTTGCATGTGATGTTTATCTTGTTTACATCTTATTTGCTTAGAACGACAGTAGCGTAAATAAGATGATCCCTCACTAAAATTTCAAGAAATGTGTTCCCCTAAGTGTGCACCGTTGCGAAGGTTCGTTGTTTCGAAGCACCACGTGACGATCGGGTGTGATAGATTCTAATGTTCGAATACAGCGGGTGTAAGCCAAATTTACACATGTGAAACACTTCGGTTGACATGACGAGCCTAGCATGTACAGACATGGCCTCGGAACACGAGAGACCGAAAGGTCAAACACGAGTCGTATAGTAGATGCGATCAACATGGAGATGTTCACCGTTGATGACTAGTCTGTCTCACGTGATGATCGGACACGGCCTAGTCGATTCGGATCATGTATCACTTAGATGACTAGAGGGATGTCTATCTGAGTGGGAGTTCATTAAATAATTTGATTAGATGAACTTAATTATCATGAACTTAGTCTAAAATTGTCTTTACAATCTATCCTGTAGATCCAATGGCCCATGCTAATGTTGCCCTCAACTTCAACGCGTTCCTAGAGAAAACCAAGCTGAAAGACGATGGTAGCAACTATACGGATTGGGTCCGTAACTTGAGGATCATCCTCATAGCTGCCAAGAAAGCATATGTCCTTGAAGCACCGCTAGATGACGCACCCATTTTCCCAGCAACTCAAGATGTTATGAACGCCTGGCAGTCGCGTAGTGATGATTGCTCCCTGGTTCAGTGCGGCATGCTTTACAGCTTAGAACCGGGGCTCCAAAAGCGTTTTGAGCAACACGGAGCATATAGAGATGTTCCAAGAGCTGAAAATTGTTTTCCAAGCTCATGCCCGGGTCGAGAGATATGAAGTCTCGGACAAGTTCTACAATTGTAAGATGGAGGAAAATAGTTCTGTCAGCAAGCATATACTCAAAATGTTTGGGTTGCACAACCGCTTGTCTCAGCTGGGAGTTAATCTTCCAGATGACTCAGTCATTGCCAGAATCCCCCAGTCGCCTCCACCTAGCTACAAGAGCTTTGTGATGAACTACAATATGCAAGGGATGGAGAAGTCCATTCCTGAGTTATATTCAACGCTGAAATCAGCGGAGGTGGACATCAAAAAGGAACATCAAGTGTTGATGGTGAATAAGACCACTAGTTTCAAGAAAGGCAAGGGTAAGAAGAACTTCAAGAAGGACGGCAAGGGAGTTGCCACGCCCGGTAAGTCAGTTGCCGGGAAGAAGAAGCCAAAGAATGGACCCAAGCATGAGACTGAGTGCTTTTATTGCAAGGGAAATGGTCACTGGAAGCGGAACTGCCCCAAGTATTTAACGAATAAGAAGGCCGGCAACGCCAAAGGTATATATGATATACATGTTATTGATGTGTACCTTACCAGCGCTCGTAGTAGCTCCTGGGTATTTGATACCGGTGCCGTTGCTCACATTTGTAACTCAAAACAGGAGCTACGAAATAAGCGGAGACTGGCGAAGGACGAGGTGACGATGCGCGTCGGGAATGGTTCCAAGGTCGATGTGATCGCCGTTGGCACGCTACCTCTACATTTACCTTCAGGACTAGTTTTAAACCTCGATAATTGTTATTTAGTGCCAGATTTGAGCATGAATATTGTATCTGGAACTCGTTTAATGCGAGATGGCTACTCATTTAAATCCGAGAATAATGGTTGTTCTATTTATATGAGAGATATGTTTTATGGTCATGCCCCGCTGGTAAATGGTTTATTTTTATTGAATCTCGAGCGTGATGTTACACATATTCATAGTGTGAATGCCAAAAGATGTAAGGTTGATAATGATAGTCCCACATACTTGTGGCACTGCCGCCTTGGTCATATTGGTGTCAAATGCATGAAGAAACTCCATGCAGATGGACTTTTGGAGTCTCTTGATTATGAATCATTTGACATGAACCATGCCTCATGGGCAAAATGACCAAGACTCCATTCTTCGGAACAATGGAGCGAGCAACCAACTTGTTGGAAATAATGCATACTGATGTATACAGTCCAATGAGCGTTGAGGCTCGCGGTGGCTATCGTTATGTTCTCACCCTCACTGATGACTTCAGGAGATATGGATTTGTCTACTTAATGAAACACAAGTCTGAGACCTTTGAAAAGTTCAAGGAATTTCAGAGCGAGGTACAAAATCAACGTGATAGGAAAAAAAGTTCTTACGATCAGATCGTGGAGGAGAATATTTGAGTCATGAGTTTGGCACGCACTTAAGGAAATGTGGAATTGTTTCACAACTCACACCGTCTGGAACACCTCAGCGTAATGGTGTGTCCGAACATCGTAATCGCACTCTCTTGGATATGGTGCGATCTATGATGTCTCTTACCGATCTACCGCTATCATTTTGGAGTTATGCTTTAGAGACTGCCTCATTCACTTTAAATAGGGCACCGTCTAAATCCATTGAGACGACACCGTATGAATTATGGTTTGGGAAGAAACCCAAGCTGTCATTTCTAAAAGTTTGGGGATGCGATGCTTATGTCAAGAAACTTCAACCTGAAAAGCTCGAACCCAAATCGGAAAAGTGCGTCTTCATAGGATACCTTAAGGAAACTATTGGGTATACCTTCTACCTCAGATCTGAGGGCAAGATCTTTGTTGCCAAGAATGGATCCTTTCTGGAGAAAGAGTTTCTCTCGAAAGAAGTAAGTGGGAGGAAAGTATAACTTGATGAGGTAACCCCTCTTGAACCGGAGAGTGACGCAACTCAGGAAGATGTTTCTGTGGTGCCTGCACTGACTAGAGAGGAAGTTAATGATTATGATCATGAAAATCTGGGTCAAGTTGCTACTGAACTTCATAGGTCCACGAGGACACGTTCCGCACCAGAGTGGTACGACAACCCTATCCTGGAAATCATGTTGTTAGACAACTGTGAACCTTCGAACTATGAACAAGTGATGGCGGGCCCGGATTCCAACAAATGGCTTGAAGCCATGAAATCCGAGATAGGATCCATGTATGAAAACAAAGTATGGACTTTGGTGGACTTGCCCGATGATCGGAAAGCCATAGAGAATAAGTGGATCTTTAAGAAGAAGACTGACGCGGATGGTAATGTGGCCGTCTATAAGGCTTGGCTCGTCGCTAAGGGTTATCGGCAAGTTCAAGGGGTTGACTATGATGAGACCTATTAGCCCGTAGCGAAGCTGAAGTCCGTTCGAATCATGTTAGCAATTGTCGCATTCTATGATTATGAGATCTGGCAAATGGACGTCAAAACGTCATTCCTTAACGGTTTCCTTAAGGAAGAATTGTATATGATGCAGCCGGAAGGTTTTGTCGATCCTAAGAATGCTGAAAAAGTATGCAAGCTCCAGCGCTCCATCTATGGGCTGGTGCAAGCATCTCGGAGTTGGAACATTCGCTTTGATGAAATGATCAAAGCGTTTGGGTTTATACAGACTTATGGAGAAGCCTGTATTTACAAGAAAGTGAGTGGGAGCTCTGTAGCATTTCTCATATTATATGTGGATGACATACTGTTGATGGGAAATGCTTGAAACTTTTGGAAAGCATAAAGGCCTACTTGAATATGTGTTTTTCAATGAAGGATCTTGGAGAAGCTGCTTACATATTAGGCATCAAGATCTATAGAGATAGATCGAGATGCCTCATTGGTCTTTCACAAAGCACATACCTTGACAAGATATTGAAGAAGTTCAATATGGATCAGTCCAAGAAGGGGTTCTTGCCTGTATTGCAAGGTGTGAGATTGAGCGCAACTCAACGCCCGACTTCGGCAGAAGAAAGAGAAAAGATGAGTGTCATCCCCTATGCCTCTGCCTTAGGCTCTATTATGTATGCCATGTTGTGTACCAGACCTGATGTGAACCTTGCCATAAGTTTGGTAGGGAGGTACCAAAGTGATCCCGGTATGGAACACTAGACAGCGGTCAAGAATATCCTTAAGTACCTGAAAAGGACTAAGGATATGTTTCTTGTTTATGGAGGTGCCGAAGAGCTCGTCATAAAGGGTTACGTCGATGCTAGCTTTGACACAGATCTAGATGACTCCAAGTCACAAACCGGATACGTGTATATTTTGAATGGTCGGGCAGTCAGCTGGTGCAGTTGCAAGCAAAGCATCATGGCGAGATCTACATGTGAAGCGGAGTACATAGCTGCTTCGGAAGTAGTGCAGGAAGGAGTTTGGATGAAGGAGTTTATCACCGACCTAGGAGTGATTCCTAATGCGTCAGGCCCGATGACTCTCTTCTGTCACGACACTGGAGCTATTACCATTGCGAAGGAGCCTAGGTTTCACAAGAAGACCAAGCACATCAAGCGCCGCTTCAACTCCATTCGTGAATATATTCAAGATGGAGACATAGATATTTGTAAAGTACATACGGATCTGAATGTCGCAGATCCGTTGACTAAACCTATTCCACGAGCAAAACATGATCAACAACAGAACTCTACGTGTCGTGGAGTTATCACGGCAGATGTCCTAGTGAAAGGACTTAGTTGTGGAGCCATGGCGACAAGGTTAGCTTAAAGGGGTTAAACGGGACAAAGGACACGAGGAGTTTATACTGGTTCGGCCCCTTGCGGTGAAGGTAAAGGCCTAATCCAGTTTGAGGTGGTATTGCTAGGGTTTCGATTACCAGGGAGCGAATACGCTTTTCCTAGCTTTCATCTGTTGTTTCTTGCCCTAAGCCGCTGTCGGGTCGTCCCCTTATATACATGGATTGACACCCTGTGGCCTACAGAGTCCCGGCCGGCTCATACAAACGTGTCCGGCTCGGTGACTTATCTTACATGCCTTATAATACAAGTTACATATACATGGCGGTTTATACTTACGGGCCTTAAGCCGCCTTCGGGTTTGGGCCCTTTAACAAGCCTGCTTCATGAACCACCATCTTCAACATACTCATGGGCTCTGTTTAGATGAGCCGCCATTGATATAACCCGACCCCTCCTGGGCGGGTCATATCTAATAGTCATATCCCCAACATTAGGCCCCAGGTTGATTTGAACTTGTTCATGTCAATCTTCAACACTTAGAAAAAATCCTTCTTCATCTTCGTGTGTTATCTGTAACCCGCCATGACGTCATCTCCTAAAATTGCGGTAACCCGCCGTGACGTCACCTGTTATTAATACTGCATACGGCCCAAATCTTAATAAATATTTTCCTTTACTGATCCTCCAAAAATCGAGGCGCCCCCGCCATCACATATCCATTTTCCTGTCTCCTCGATTCCCGAGCATGCCACTTATCCTTCCAGCCTTATAAATAGGGCCACGGGTTCACTTTTCATTCTCCCCCTTTGCCTTCTCGCCTTATTCTTCCTCCTCACAACACCCCAGTGCGCCCGAGCTCCGCTGCCATCGACCTTCGTCTGCTGCTTTGACTCCGGCCGCTACATCACCTTGAACGGACCAGAACGCCGCGGCGCTCCTCCGTTGTCAACTAGCGTCGGTAAGTCTTCCCCTTTCCTCTTCATAGATCTGTGTTAGGATTTCTCTGTTCGTCGGTGTTCATCACCGTTCTTCCCTTTCTCCGTCCTAGATCGCATAGCTTTGATCTGAAAATAGCACAGATCTCGCGCGGTAGCAGTTTTAGCACTTACTTTTTGATATCAGACTATATCTTCCTTGCAATAGATCTCATCTAGGCACCCCCACTCTTCTGCTGCCGCCACCTTAGGTTTAGATTTTATTTCCTTTTTCTGAACTGCCGCAGATCCAATCTTATAATCATAATCTGTGAAACTTGTTTGTCCCAACACTTACAAAAATTTACTCTTGTCAGATCTTGTGTATCAGTTCTTGTGATGGCAGCTTATATCACCAGCTTTAAATTACCCATATATCATTAGGACCCATTTAAGTCGCCATTTTGATTATAAACTGTAGCCTTTTACTTCCGGCTTAAATGAAGGTTTTAACTTAAACCGGCAAACATTTCTTCTTTTTTAGGCTTCTTCTTTCATAATGCCGCCAAAAACAGTCACTTTTTGTAACTGGGTTCCCTCCATCGTTACCGAGAACACACTCAAGGACTCATCAAAATTGGGTACTTGCCAGCAAAAAGCGTCATGCATTATCGCGCCCCTGATCCTGGCGAAGAAAGACCTCAGCCAAAGGATGATGAAGTCATTGTGTTTTCTGATCACATGAATCGGGACTTCTCACCGCCCGGTTCTAAATTTTTCCGAGATGTTCTACATTTCTTTCAACTCCATCCTCAAGACATCGGACCCAATTCTGTGTCGAATATCTGCAAATTTCAAGTCTTCTACGAAGTTTACCTTCAAGAGGAACCCAGTCTCGAACTCTTTAGGGAATTTTTCTATTTAAACCGCCAAAACGAGTTCACGAACAGGCCCATCTTGGAACTTGGTGGAATTTCAATTCAACGAAGAAGAGACGCCATCTTTCCTTATGCTTGCCTGCCGAGTCACCCCAAGGATTGGAACCAGCCATGGTTTTATTGCAAGGATACCTCTCCGGCTGATGAGAATCCATTACCGGGTTATCATGCTGAACGTCTTGACCCAAAGCATATCTTCCTGAAAAACTTACAGCCGCTGAATGTAAAAAACTTGCCCCCACTATTGCAAAGGTCAAGGCCTTGCTGGGAAATGGTTTAACCAGCATTGATTTAGTTCGGTGTTGGGTCTCATGGCGAATCATACCCTTGAGCTGCCGACCCGGCTTAATGTGTACCTATACTAGCGGTACAAAGGATCCACTACGCCACAGCCCCTTGCGTTTGACTGATGATGCAATTACTGAAATGACCAAGACCCTTCTGAATGAGGACTCAGAAGACTGCCGCAAAGTGGGTCTGAATCCCTTCTGCAAACTTAACCCGCCGCCAGATGTAAGTCTCTAACTTACTTCACTTTTATCTCATCATTCAAATATTGTATTGACTCAACTTTGTTGACTTCCACAGGCTAAATCTGATTTTTGGAAGGCAAAATATGACCATGAAGCCGCCAAGAAGGCCAAGGCGGCCAAGAAAGCCGCCAAGAAAACCACCAAGAAGCACAAGAAGAAGCCAATTACCTCTGAAATGCTTAATCTGGATGACACCTCTAAGTCGGAGGTAGCCCTTGACTCTCTTGGCTCTTTTTTCAATCACCTCATTGACATTGATTACTCTCAGGATGATACGGGGGCCAGCCAAGCAGTTGAAGAAGAGGTAACTACTATTCCCTCCGGCTCAGCACATTTGCCAAGACAGAAAATTCAACGAGTAACCCGGAAAGTAAGATTTTCACACCCCTTAGCTCATTTGGATCCTCACTTACTTTTGAAGCAACAACAACATGAGAGCTGGCGTCAGACTCGGAACAGCGGAGGTGAAGAATTGTCCTCTGGCTTACTGAATACTCCAGTTCCACGAAAGCGCCAAAACGAGGTTCTTCCGAACTTAAATTCTCTTTACCCGCTGGCGGGTCTTATTCACCAACCACTCAATTCCTCTTATTCAAACTACCAGGAGGTTTCTCGCTCTTCCTCTGGCGACTCATCACAGACCCAGCTGCCGGCTTTCAAGACTGCCCCTGGGTAACTATAATTATCTTTTATTCTGTACCTCTTTATCCTCTTACAATCATACTGACTTATCACAACCTGTGCAGTGGACAAGCAAAGCCTAGCAAGAAGGCAAAGGTGACCAAGCCAGCTGAGGCTCCTAAAGCTGTTGAATTGGAGCAGCAAGTCTCTCCACCCGAAGTTTCTGAAAAACAGCAAGAACCTGCCCCGGACGTTCCACCTGAAATCCCTGATCTCTCCATTGATCACACCAACACCGACTCTTTGATCACTGAACCATCAAGCTCACTTAAGCTGCCAGAAACTCATATTGATGATGTTCTGATCACTGGCACCGGCTTTACAGAACCGGGAAACCCAACAGCTTTGGCCAAGCACTCTGCCAAAGAAGAGGTTATTGAAAGGCGGAAAGTGAGGTTTGATGTCTCGCATTATGCACAATTGAGCAGCAGTGAAATACTCTCTGGCTACCTTAACCAAGTACACTCCAGCCGCGATCTTGAAATTGATATGGTGAAGCAGATGCACCAAAAATATGAGGTACGAATCTCTGTTTCAATAAGTTATGTACATCCTGCTAGCCCCCAAGTCTACTGGGTATGATGAGATTGAATAGGCTGTAGACTTAGAATAACCATAAACATCTGTAGTAGAATCCTTCCAAAGCCAACTTGTATCGTTATAGTTAAGCCGGATTTGAACAATTAATATTGCATCCGTACCCCCAAGGGCCGGTTTAATCAGCATGAATGAGCCAGCCCTGCTCATTACTGTTTAACAAATAGAACTTATCTGTGTAGCCCTCATGAATCGGTTGTCATTGTTTACAGTACAATCGGGTCATCATAGAACAGTAAAAAGATTCAAGCGATATGCATTAGCCCCCAAGTGCCAAGTACTCTTGCTTGCAAAGTGCTTGGGACTTTACTGAAATGAGTCGTTGTACAGAGAATTGTTTTGGCAAGCATTAACCCCCAAGTGCCAAGTGTTGTTACTTGCAAAAGGCTTGGGACTTATATTCCTGTAACCCGGATATAAATGTATTTGCAACTCTATGTTTGTACAGAATGCCACTGCTGAACTTCAATCACAACTGACCGATGCAAAGACCCGACTGGAAAACCAAGAAGCTGAGACCCAGAAGGCCGATTCAAAATTCCAATTTAGCGTGGCTGAGACGGAAAAGCTGAAGACCAGTTTTGAGGCAGAGAGAACCAGTTGGGCTGAAGAGAAGACTGCTTTGATGCAATGAGCTGAAAAAGCAGAGGCAGCTCTTCAAGAGGTGACCACTGAGCTCACCGTCTTAAAACACTGTGTATCTCAGATGGTTTCTGCTATCTTTGGTGAGTCGCTGTCTTTAAACATTAAATGAGAATCTTTTCCTGTGATAGTATACATCCGCCTCTAACCAATCTGTGATTTACTCAGGTCCTAGGAGCAGCAACCTGAACCAAGACATGCTTGTGAAGCTGAAGGCGGTTTACACCCTTGTCGAACAACTGTATAATGGAGCTCAGCGTACACTGGCTACAATCTCTCCGACTAATCAAGCACCAAATCTGTTGATAGATGTCTTGAAAAGACTTTCTGTGCTACCTGCCAGGATTCATGAGATGAAGCGGTCGTCTGCAAGAGCCGGTGTTGTGACGGCTTTGAGCCGGGCCAAGGCATGGGTACCAGAGCTTGACCCGTCTGAGGTAGCCACTGGGTACCCAAGCTTGAAAGAAGATGGTACGCCGTTTGATCAGAAGGACTTCTCGGCTTGCGTGAAAGAGATACGTCCAATGGCGACTACGATTGCCAATGACTCGGACCTTTCAAAGTGCCATCCGGCTTACAACAAGGAGAATCAGAAGATGCCGACCCCGGCTTATAGAGTGATGGATCTAATCCCTCCAATTCGTAAGCATACTTTTGCCCCTGAAGTTGAGCCATCTGAACTTATAGATGATGAAGCTGAATTTCAAGCTTTATGTGGCATCGACTGGTCATCACCAAACTTCCAGATGGCAGAAGAAGACGAAGAGCCAGAAAAGGATGACCCAAAAGCCTCAAGCCAGCAAAGCCAAGGAGAGTGAACCGTCGGGCGGTTTATATATTTGATTCTTGGAAAAACACTTGTTCCCATTTGGCTCATGGAGTCATATAATAGGGTAGTAAAACTTGAATCTGTCGTGCCATCGTGCATGTTTCTGTTTTGCACTATACTGCTGATCCGGCAGTTTGAAAGATGATCATTTTATTCTTATGATAGTATTGATTTATGCAGATCAGACTTGATTATTATCCTGCACACAAAGAGATCACAAGTGCCCTGGCGGTTTACCGCCGGGCGGGTCATGATACCCAATTAAGGCCACTGGGGACGAACAGTCCATAACCAGGGTCGGTCGGACCATAATGCTTAACATAATAAAATATCATACCTGTGACATGTGCTTAGACTGCCGGCTTAGCAGCTTTATGCAGTTTAGAGTTTGTAGAACTATAACTCCAAACATAACATTATGATACTCTGATGACTTAGAATTTGCCATCCTGGCGGGTTGTAGAGACCCAAAAGATGCTTCAAATATGAGCCATAGGTAGGGCAGCTTGGCCCGATGTGTAAAAAACCAGATGGCAAGAAAGAGATCATATAAAGAAAGGAAATCAAAAAATTCGAGGCTTTTAAAGGCCGCCAAGCCAAAGTGTCTTCTTCGATGAAACTAGCCTGAGCCACTGGAAGGTACGTGCTTTCCGTGAGCCGGCACTCACAGTACCCAATCGACATTTGAACCCAGATAAAGTCAGGTCTTATTTAAAGATAGACTTATCAGGAGTACGCAGGGTCAGAGTCGTAGTATGCATCACGGGCCGATTTATCCAAGTTTCAAGGAAGGCGGCTTATGAAGCCTGGATCTATCCTGACTATCTGTAAACCATGCTCTCACATGACAAACTGCCGTTTGAACCTTAACGAGCTCAGAATCTTTGGTCGAATACACCGTAAAAGATTGATCGTTAAGAGTTCGGCTGGTCAATCGGGATTACCCGATGGAGTTGAAGCAGCTGGTTACAAGTAGGATTACCCGGAAAGGTTATGTTCTCTTTGGTCGAATACGCCTATGTTTGAACAAGATAACCTGGTCAAGAGGGTAGTCACGCTATGTTCTCTTTGGTCGAATACGCCTATGTTTGAACAGGAAGCCCCCAAGTGACATACTTACGAATTGTGCTCGTCGGGGGCCTATGTTTGAGCTGTGCTGTGCATCCAACTCTCTTTGGTCCCTGTAGTTTGGGCATCAAGCCTCTTAAGTGAACATGTAAGATGACGATAAAGACTCAACTTCGAGGAAGTGAAACGATAGAGGCCCTGAATTATCAGGGATGCCGGCTTTATTATACTGTTTATAATATATACATCATCAAACTATGTACATCACGAGAGTCGGTGGCTCAAGTATAGTAGGGCCAAAGATGAGCAATATTCCACGGCCGACGGGTCTCCTCCTCTGACTTACGTGAGTCCTTGTGGTCTCGAACGTCGATAAGATAGTATGACCCATTACGCAGATTCTTGCTGACCACAAAAGGTCCTTCCCAAGGCGGTGATAGCTTATGCATATTTGTCTGATCCTGGATGAGCTGGAGCACTAAGTCGCCTTCTTGAAAGGTTCTG
This sequence comes from Triticum aestivum, assembly GCF_018294505.1. Classification (NCBI taxonomy): domain Eukaryota; kingdom Viridiplantae; phylum Streptophyta; class Magnoliopsida; order Poales; family Poaceae; genus Triticum; species Triticum aestivum. The sequence continues at coordinate 309,092,142 of NC_057796.1, read as the reverse complement.
GTTTTGACCCGGTGGCTGTGATAACGACGTAGGTCTTGCTAATAAATCGGCGAACGAGCCGCCGCGAGGTCACGCTCCTCATCTAACAGGTCAAGTGCATCTTGACGGGCTTTTTCATTATCGGCCTCAACGTAAGCCGCCACCCGGGGTGAATCGTGACGGATGTCACTAGGGAGAACCGCCTCTGCTCCATAAACCATGAAGAAAGGTGTGTAACCCGTAGATCTGTTGGGGGTTGTATTGATACTCCATAATATTGGGGGTAACTGTCGGCGTCCTGGGAACGGGGGTCCCCAGACTTGCCTGCCTGCGGCCCACGGCGTGGCTCCACCAGCGGCCCTATACGGCCCATCCTCATCAGCAAATACTCAAGACCCTCGCGAGGGGCCAAGCCTCGCGAGGCGGATGATGCAAGACCTCCTCGGGGGCGGCCTCACTAGGCTGGCTCGCGAGGAGCGGAGAGATCAAGGCAAGAGGCACCTCATGAGGTTCCTGTGACGCAAGCCATGACGACCAAGGCCAGGCGGGCGCCAGGCGGGCACCAGAGTGCGCAGCGTACTCGTTTCCTCTTTGGTGCTAAAGAGGCAAGCGCAGACGAGGAGTCCCGAGGCATCAGGCAAAGGTTGCCATATCGGTGCAACAAGACCAAGACCAGGAGGACGGAGGTCACCGTGGAGCCCAGGACGGCGTCACCACCAGAGCCTTTGGCAGGCGAAGACCACCTTTAGTCAGGATAACTTGTACTGGTTGTCTCCCTTCAAATTTGGCCGTTGTTGGATCCCTTCCCGCCTACATTTGGGAAGAGGACTAGGGCCTCTATAAATAGGACTAGCCATCACAGTAGGAGGCAACTGATCTTGGGCCATTCAGATCTTCCTCAACCACACAAGCTCACTGAGCTCAAGGACACCTCTCCTCAGGAGGATGTTCTTCCCTTGTACTTGTTCATCCTTAGCCCAAGAGGCAATCCACCACACCACACTGGAGTAGGGTATTACACCACATCGGTGGCCCGAACCAGTATAAACCCTGTGTCCTTTGTTCTGCGAGTTCGACGTGCTGAGCTTTGAGATTGTGGCGAGAGCGTGAGCTAGGGGGAGGAGAGATCTTCGTGTGCACCCCAGTGTTCGAACCTCAAGGGTTTTGCCGGAACCCGCAATCCGACATTTGGCGCGCCAGGTAGGGGTGCGCTGAAGCTTTCCTTTCGCTGATCCACGTTCTGCCGCTCCACCGCATCCATGGCGGACGCGCGTCGAGCCCGCGCCGAGCGCCGGGCCGCCCGTGTCGCTCAAACGGCCCCTGTCAATGGGCCTCCCCATTGTTCTCTGTCGCCCGCCGCCAATGCCGCCACCGGCCCGGCGGGAAATGAACAGCAAGCGTCCTCACTGCACCCCTCCGTGCGGCGGGACGGCCGCACCGCCACTCCATCGCCAACCCTAGCCGGCTCATCGTCTCACGCTCGTCGTGCGCCCACGGACGCGCATGCCACGCTGCTCATGGCACTCGAGCTCCTGCGCTACCGCCCGGTCGACGACCTCTACGAGGACTGGCTGGACCGCATCGCCGAGCTCGTCAGCGCTGCTGGGGGCTCTCCCGCACCATCCCTCTCGCTGCCTCGCCCTCCACCAGCTGCGGGTGACGTGGCTCATGGAGCACCTCCACCACCTCCGCACCAAGACGGAGCCCTGGCGCCAAGGCGCGCGGCCCCCCGGCGTGACCCACCGAGCCGGGCGCCCTTGCAAGAAGAAGGAAGCTGCCAAGAGGTTCCCCGGCCGCAAGAAAACGCTCCCGCGCTCCCAGCGCCACCACGACAAGACCGCGTGCCGCCTGCGGTGGCGGTGCGCGGACATCAAGGGCAGGCTCCGCATCTGCAAAGCGCCCCGATGGCCATAGCAGGCTGTCGCGCCTTCACTCCAGAGCTGCTAGCGTTGTCTGGCCGGGCAAGTTCAAGCCCGACCTGCCTCCTCGCTACGACGGCACCCCCGACCCTGCGGAGTTCTTGTAGCTCTACAAGCTGAGCACCGAGGCGGCCAACGGCGACGAGAAACTCATGGCGAACTGGTTCCCCATGGCTCTCAAGTATGGTGCTCGCTCGTGGCTCATGAACCTGCCCCCGGGCTCAATCTCCTCCTGGGGTGAGATGGGCGACCGCTTTGTCGCCAACTTCCAGGGCACTCACGACCGCCCGCCGGCCGCGGGTGACCTATGCCGCATCAAGCAGCAGCTAGGAGAGACCCTGCAGAAGTACATCCAGTGCTTCAGCAGCATTTGCCTCAAGATCCCCAAGGTGACGGACGAGGCCATCATCTCCGCGTTTTCCGATGGCGTCCGCGACGTCAAGATGAAGGAGGATCTCGCCATCCATGAGGAGCTATGCACGGCTCTGGATCTGTTCAACATGGCAACCAAGTGCGCAAGAGCAGAGGAAGGGCGCCTTTCCCTCCTCGAGCTCCCTGCTACCGACCTAGAGGAGAAGAAAGCCAAGGCCAAAGACGTGAAGCGCAAGGGGGTGGCCGTGCTCGCGGCGGAGCCAGACACGAAGCACGGCTGGGACCATCCCGAGTCGTCCAAGAACAGCCGTTCGTTCTGCGCCTTCCACAGCGTACACAGCCACAACACTGATGACTGTCAAGAGCTCAGAGCCATTCGAGATGGATGCTTCGGTCGACGCCTCGAGCGCAATGACCGGGGTTACGGCTGAGGAGGATGACGAGGTGGAGGATGCTGGGATGATCGTGGCCCCCGCCAGGAGTGGCGCGACCAGCCTCGTGAGGACCGCTGGTAGGACCAGCCTCGCGAGGGTGCATGGAGGGATCAGCCTCGCGAGGACCGCCCTCAGGGCAATGTTGGTCTCCCTCCATTGCCGCCACCGCCAAGACGGAACGACGACCACCATCAGGATGAGGGGCTGGGGGCTTCCAGGAGCCGCACGCTATCGCCTGCATCTTGGGCGGAGCTCAGGCCACAGCATCCCAGCGCACCTTCAAGCAGTTCTCTCGCGAGGTGAATGCAGCCCTTCCTAGGCTCAAGGCCACGCGCCCGCACAGGTGGTCCAAGTGCGCCATCACCTTCAGCTCGGTGGATCAACTCAAATGCGCAGCCACTGCTGGCGCCCTCCCGATGTTATGCTCGCCCGTCATCAGCAACATCCAAGTCACAAAGACCCTCATCGATGGCAGTGCAGGGCTCAATGTCCTGTCCGTTGAGACGTTTGGCAGCCTCCAAGTGCCATACGATCAACTACAGCCTACCAAGCCCTTCTCAGGAGTGGCCGACGGCTCCACCACCCCGATAGGGCAAGTCCGCCTCCCTGTCACCTTCGGCCAGCGCGACAACTACTGCACCGAGCTCATCGACTTTGACGTCGCCCACATTCGTCTGCCGTACAATGCCATCCTCGGGTATCCAGCATTAGCCAAGTTTATGGCGGTGACCTACCATGGCTACAACGTCCTCAAGATGCCAGGGAGCTGTCAGGACCCCGATTCCAAGTCACATTGATCTAGCCGGTAACACCTCATATCACTTTGCGGCCTCACGCACGGTATTCCCACGGGTGTCGCCTTACCATGGCCCGGGACCGTTTGCGCCTTTTGGCTCACGTATATGATAGTGTCGCTAGCATCCATATGACAGAGAACCCGGGCCGACATGACTAGTCATGAACCTAAAGTGGCACTAACTTACGGGGACAGGCATAGATGAATCAACATCGAGCATGTCGGTCAGCAGCGTGCGAATCTGGGTTGTAGCACTGGGATAACAGGACTCCGGTGAACCGGGCTGTAGCAGGCTAGGCAGGACTTCGGATGTCACCGCGTGACATTTCCCCGAAGGGACAGGCACAGGAACGAAGTGAATCACATGCCGGCCAGTCAGGTGTTCCGGAGCAGTAGTGCTGGGCTAGCAGGACTCCGGTGAACCGGGCTGTAGCGGACTACTATGGCTCATGGAAGCACAAGACTACATTTCCCCATAAGAGAGGCTACCAAGGATAAACAACTAGGTTGTCGGATCCCACACATACCAAGCATTTCAATCATACACACAATATGCTCGATATGTGTAAATACAACATGGCATCACAACAAAACTCTACGACTCAAAGTATTTATTCATTAGGCTCCGAGGAGCGAGATATTACAAACATGAGTCTCAGGACCCAACATTCAGAGCATACAAGTCAAAGCACATGCGAAAGCTTAACATGTTTGAGTACAGACATCTACAAATGAAAAAGGCTGAGAAGCCTGACTATCTACAAGACCCTGCCGAGGGCACAAGATCGTAGCTGAGGTATCAAGCTAAACGTTGAAGTCCACGCGGAACTACTAGCGAGACTGACGTCTCTCTGCAAAAACATAAAATAGGCAAACGTGAGTACAAATGTACCCAGCAAGACTTACATTAGAACTAGCTACATATGCATCGGTATCAATGAAGGGGTGGTGGAGTTTTACTGCAGCAAGCCAGCTTTGACTCGGTGGCTATCCTAAACTACGACTGCTAATAACTCTTTTGAGGTGGCGCACACGAGTCCACATATTCACCATGTCAATACACCACTATGGATCCGCTCCCGTCTCCTTACGAGAAGGCCATCCATAGCACTCACGCTTATCTTGCGAATTTTAGGGTATCCACTTTCACTTGTCTATGAACTGTACAGGCAACCCAGAAGTCCTTCACCGCGGACACGGCTATTCGAATAGATGATGTTAACCCTGCGGGAGTGTACTTCTTCACACACGCTCTCGCCACATACCACCATGTACACGTCGTGTATCTCGGCAACCTTCAAGCGGAAGCTTGGCGAGGGAGTCGTTCACGACCTGAATAACCACACAAGTCTCTAGTCCAGGTTTATCGCCTATTCGGGTTCCATCCGCAAGGAGATCCGGCCGGGGTGTCGCTCACGGCCCCAAACGATGAGAGCAGGGTTCCCGAGGCACCAAACGGGCGTCCCGGTACACCGTGCCTCGTTTCTCGACCGCAACATAGCCCACCCCTAGGGTCAGCGCTACGCACGGCCCCCGACACATATCCTATAAACACCAGAAACTACTTGCAACTCCTGGACAGAGATCAAGGTGATTAATAAGCCAAGAGGGGTCGAGTAACCAGAACCCAATGTGTGGTAGTAACTGTTCATGGATCACAAACACAGAACTCAGTTCCTGAGGACGGCTGCAATGAGACAACCCACCATGTACTCCTACAAGGCCTCTCGCCGCTACCTTTACCAAATCGCGTTCACACACTTAGCTCTCAACAGTAGGACATGTTCACCACATTCCAATTCATCCCCGATGAATCAAACCTGACTCAACTCTAAGCAGTAGCAGGCATGACAACAAGCATGAATGAGTAGGCACATCAGGGCTCAAACAACCCCTACTCATGCTAGTGGGTTTCATCTATTTACTGTGGCAATGACAGGTCATGCAGAGGAAAGGGGTTCAACTACCGCAGCATGTAACAGTTGAATCGTTGTTGTCCTAATGTAGTAAAAGAGAGCAGAAGTGAGAGAATGGGATTGTATCGGAATGAACAAGGGGGTTTTGCTTGCCTGGCACTTCTGAAGATAGTATAGCTCTTCATCGGTGTCATCGAACACATCGTCGGAACCACGTCTACTGAGAGGGGTCGAATACCGGCAACAGAGAAGGAACACAATCAATGCAATGCACAATATGATGCATGATCATGACATGGCAACATGCTGTGGTTTGAGCTATTGCAACTAGAACAGAAGGGTTTGAGCTTATTTGAACCAAAGGTTCAAATTCAAACTCAAGTTATAAACTCATATAATGCATTATCATGTTTTGATCTAAATAGCAGGGTTAAGTTTCTTTATCATGCATGAAACCAGTACAGGTGGAAAGATTGGATTTTTCTGATCATTTTTCATGTATAACTTATTTCATTTGGAGTTACGGTTGATTTTATATGATTTTTAGAAGTTTATAACATTTTCTGAAATAAATAAACCATTTAAGATTTATTTAAATTCCAGAAAGGAATTACTGCGTCAGCATGATGTCACTATGATGTCAGCAGTCTACAGGGCCGGTCCAGGTCAAACCTGACGAGTGGGGTCCACACGTCAGTGACTAACTAACTAATCTGAGTTAATTAGTGTTAAACTACTACTAACTAAAAATGTCAGTGGAGTTAATTAAACTTAATTAAAAACTAAACTAGGATTAGCTGAGGCCGGGGCCCACTTGTCAGCGACCCAGGGGAGGTCAAACCCCTGGTCAACAGGGTCAAACAGCCCAGCGGCTTGACGCCGGCGATGTCATACGCGGCGGTGGCGCTCGGGATTGCTTCTCCGGCGACCAAAACGATGGCCGAGGCCATATGCGGGACGAGGGGGCCCGTCCGCATCGATTGGTGGTCGGGGCCGGGCCTGAGGGGCCCGGAGGCGACGTCGGCGAGCACAACGGCAGTGCCCGGAGTACGGTGCACTCGGGAATGGCGTTGTGGTGTACGGGAGGAAGAGCTGGTGGGCGTTCTCGGCTCCTGGGAGCACGGTGAGTACGTTGACGCACTCGAATGCGAGCGGAAGCAGCTGTGGCCACGACGGCGCCATTGCTGGAGTTCGGGAGCTCTCGGCTCCGGCGGCTAAGCTAGCTAGGGAACGCGGTCGGCAACGGGGCAAGGGGGCTTTCGAACGGAGGCTCACCGCGAGTCTTTTGGGAAGGTCAGTCGGCTCGGGGGCGCTTGGGTCCAAGCGGATCGACGGCGACGAACCGCGACAGCCGAGGACGAAGACGACAATGGTGGCGACGTTGTAGGGCGCTCGAGGATGCGTGGCTCGTTTGGGATGATGCAGACGATGAGGCGGAGCCGATGGTCACGGCGGTTGGTCGAGGGACGGGCGGTGAGCGCGGTGGTAGTGAGCGGCGGTGACGGACGTGTTCGGGTCCGAGATGTGGAGCGATAGGGAGGCGGGGAACGGGGGCGAGAGTGAGAAGGTGGGGCTTGGGGACATGCGTGGCGTTCCTAGCCAGCTCCAGGCGGTCGGCGGCAAGCAGGAGGTGGCGTGCGGTGGCCGCGCGCGCGTCGGGCACGCGTTGTGCATCCGACTGGCGGGAGGAAGAAGACCTCCCTGCCCCTGGTGGGCTGGGCCGGCCAGATGGGCTGCCAGGTGGGCTGCACAGGTAAGCCAGTAAGTCTCTCTCTCTCTTTTAGTTCTGTTTTCTATTATTCTGTAAGCTTTAGGGCTTTATTAAAAATACCAAAACAATCTCAAAATTCATGAAACTGCTCAAGGCTACTGTTTGGAATATTTCCAACAGCAAACATTTTAGTTCATGAATATTTGGACATTTAAAATATTATATAGCATTTAATTGCCCAAATGCAAATAACATATGATTTAATTCAGTGACCCAATGTTGTCCTAGAAAAATGTGAACCATTTTTGTCAGAGGTTCCAGACCAAGGCAAAGATGATGAACATTTTTGAAGGCATTTCAGGTTCATTGAAAAAGTATTTTAGTAACCCTAGTTGGATTAAGTGGTGTTGGGGGTTTCTGCCATCCCCATTTCAACTTTAATTGAAACTTAAACATGATGCAACACATGACTAGCTAGCTCAGAGCATACCAGAACTAGGGATCTGACAACTCACCCCCACTAAACAAGAATCTCGTCCCGAGATTCAAGACGTGAGGTAAGAAGAAAGGAGGTCACAAACTATCACAATCTTCTCGATCCAACTGCCCTTCTCGAAGAAGTAGCTTCATTGCATCATAGTGATCTTGGCATCTTTACTTTCGAGATCTTCATTCAACGCGTTGACGACAAAGATAAACTCTACAGGAAATGATCTCCTCGAAGATCGAGCACTCAAGATCAACTCATGGAGTGAGACGTTGGAAACATCTCTTGAGCTGAGGCACAAAACACACATCAAGACAGATGGAAAGAAACTGATAACAAAGGTTCAATTTGATAGGCAACAATTCCACGCTTAGATAATATGGTGCATGGGTTTCAAAGTAGTGAGGAGTTAATTGCCATGACTCCATAACGGGGCACCTTAGGGAAGGTGGCTCGTAGAATTATTCCCTTAAGTGGCAAAAGGAATTACTTTTGATACATAGATCATTGAAACTCTTTATACCAGCCAAAGGCAATCACAAACGATCGTCTGAAGGAGTTCGAAAGAGTGGCATACTCATACTAGAATGGATGATGTGGACTACTTTGTTGAAGACAACACTATGAGTGATTTTTGCTTATCACTGGAGATGGATGGGACCCATGGTAGGACCACTTTTGAAGATGATCCTGAACAACAATTGCGAGAAGGATAGCCCATGGGACTTTGGTACAATGGCGGTGCAAGCTGGGAACAAAATGCAAATGTTGGGAATGTACCAACCATCATATCTGCCTGAGATTCAGATCTGGTTAGAAACAGGATACTTCAGACTCACATGTCTGAAAAGAAGAGTTGCAACACAAATCGACGAGATAATGTTGCGAGACTCTCCGGAGATGAACTACGATAGCAAGCTCCAAAACATGAGCTGGTTCTGCTACACACCTGTGAACACACTGTCCTAGACAAGCATGACCACATAGTAGTCTTATAATAAAACACTATCGAGTTCAGGTTAGAATCCATCATCAAGGATTTCGAAGTCTTTACGCGCGCTAGACTTCTTTTCCTTGAATAAGTCAATCAATGGCTTGGGGTGCTAGGGAACATATGGAATGAAGGTTGCAAGTCTCCAAACCACAGGATACTTCACACATCTGCATGAATGACTTGGGATGATTCCAGAGGAAGCAAAAACAAGCTTTCTCGAATTCATGGCGGCAACTTGCATCGATTGCACGTGAACTTAGAGGAAGTCGCTACTTTCATCCAAACATATACCTCATGAGCGGAACATGAAGGCAATGCTTACAAAGTTTCCCATGCTAGCTTTAATGTTCAACACGAGTCATGGAGAAGATAAGGATGTTGCCGATGGGCTCAGCAACAATTTATCAAAATTCCAATGGAGATGGAATTTCACAACTATGTGGACAAGGTTATAGCATTGGTCAGACCCAAAAGATATAATGTTGTATGCTCGAGGGATCAACCACGAGTAAGACAACATTATGGACATCGTTGGTTCTGATTTGATTTGATGATAGACCATACTCAAATCAAAGTTTTGATACGACAATAGGTCCAACAACTGATCACAGGGACCAATCGATGAAGATATCATCTATCTTCAACAAACACATGAGGATATCCCTTTAAAATCAACTAAGTTAGGCAAAGCTTTTATTATCTTCCAACTCTCCAAGTTGTTGTTTAGCTTGACCAACTAGCTTAGGGGTATCCAACATAGATTCTTGGAGAAGGGGTGGTTTACAAGAATCCAGCTTGATCACGAGCTCAACATAACAGTCAGGGAACAACCTGGTGATACTTCCGAGAAGATAATCGCAAAATCACGAACCATCGATATGTTACTAAGCTCGACAACGATCTTGCTTTTCAGAGCAAGACGATATGATCAAATAAGCAAGGGATTGAATAATCCTAACTCATTGATCGAAGAGTGCACCCGAAATAAGGACTAGGTAGCACAATCTATCTTAGAATGATGATTCAATAACCAACACACTAAGAATGTAATTACTGTCCTTTAGCTACCAAGCAACAGGGTTGCTAGGAGTATTGGTTTCACACGTCATGGTTCACCTGTCGGCATTCCGGTTGCAACAACACGGGAACCGAGAAATGAATAATGAGGGCGAGAAGTATCACCATATCAATAGTTCATAGGATGGTGTGCAATTCCTATGATATTGTTGATATAAAAGATGGTAATACTCCAAGGTGGAACAGACCAGAAGCTGGATTGGCATTTTGATTTGTGGAATGCAACTGCTTTGACCCAATCCTGGATATGGAAGAGGTACTAGAGTTTGTTTCTCGTAGTCATTCCGGAATAGAATGGCTTGTCGGACCACAAGAATAATAGGCATCGATAACACGAATGCACAACTACTCCTGACTACAAATTGATAGACGGAGGTCAGAAAACAAGTAATGAGGGACAACTCAAAGAACATATGATTTTTTGAGTTATGGATGCATGGACTAGCATGTTATTTCTTCCGGATAACCCATGCAGAAGGGTTGAACTGGCAGAGTCACAATATAGAATGGAGAACTCATTAGGAGCACTCTGGTTGTGATCTTTTGGTTCAAAGAACTTCTGCCATAAGCGGTTCATGGTATTTGGAAGAAGGAAATACCACAGACCTCGAGGACTATCTCAAAGGTTACTAATATCCTAAAGGAACTAGCAAACACTATCAACAGGAGGTGAGTGGGGTGAATCTCGGGTTCAAAACCTAGGAATAGAATACCTACTAACCAAATGGCATCACGGGATGCTTTCGAGAATGACGGCCAGAATCATCACACGGGGAACACAAAACATGGTTGGATTACTAGGTGGTCCTCTAAGACACCTAGGGTCATAATAATGGCTCCAACATAAATGCCGAGGCAGTAAAGTACCTCAACACACTAATTAGTGTGGTTGATCTGGCACAAAGGAACTTCGGAACGGTAGGAAGGAATTTGCAAATGCATCAGACTATTTAGAAACCTGGGATGACTCGGACAACATAACGAATGTAAATGCTCAAAAGATTTGGGACATTCTGCAAAAATGGTGGCATAACCACTTAGCATCACAATATCAATGTTTCGAGAGCAACTGTCACCACACGGAGGTAGTAAGAACTGAACTGAGGCTTGAATCCAACAATCCTATAAGTCTCTATCATAGTAACTCGTCATCCTGATAGATAGATGAGAAGGCCTAGTTCTTAATCCCCGTAGAAAAGAAGAGGATGACCCAGATCAGAGGGACATAAGGTAAAGGAGTAAAAGAGCCTTACGCTCCCTTCCACAGTCAATTCCCTTATATAACTAAAGCATTTCTAGACTCAACTTCGACCAGTTTGGCTTGGTAATCCTACAGGCAGTCAGGCTCTGATACCAAAGCTGTCAGGACCCCGATTCCAAGTAGAATTGATCTAGCCGGTAACACCTCGTATCACTTTGCGGCCTCACGCACGGTATTCCCACGGGTGTCGCCTTACCATGGCCCGGTACCGTTTGCGCCTTTTGGCTCACGTATATGATAGTGTCGCTAGCATCCATATGACAGAGAATCCGGGCCGACATGACTAGTCGTGAACCTAAAGTGGCACTAACTTACGGGGACATGCATACATGAATCAACATCGAGCATGTCGGTCAGTAGCGTGCGAATCCGGGCTGTAGCACGGGGCTAACAGGACTCCGGTGAACCGGGCTGTAGCAGGCTAGGCAGGACTCCGGATGTCACCGCGTGACATTTCCCGAAGGGACCGACACAGGAACGAAGTGAATCACATGCCGGCCAGTTAGGTGTTCCGAAGCAGTAGTGCTGGGCTAGCAGGACTCCGGTGAACCGGGCTGTAGCGGACTACTATGGCTCATGGAAGCACAAGACTACATTTCCCCATAAGAGAGGCTACCAAGGATAAACAACTAGGTTGTCGGATCCCACAGATACCAAGCATTTCAATCATACACACAATATGCTCGATATGTGTAAATACAACATGGCATCACAACAAAACTCTACGACTCAAAGTATTTATTCATTAGGCTCCGAGGAGCGAGATATTACAAACATGGGTCTCATGACCCAACATTCAGAGCATACAAGTCAAAGCACATGCGGAAGCTTAACATGTCTGAGTACAGACATCTACAAATGAAAAAGGCTGAGAAGCTTGACTATCTACAAGACCCTGCCGAGGGCACAAGATCGTAGCTGAGGTATCAAGCTAAACGTCGAAGTCCACGCGGAACTACTAGCGAGACTGACGTCTCTCTGCAAAAACATAAAATAGGCAAACGTGAGTACAAATGTACCCAGCAAGACTTACATTAGAACTAGCTACATATGCATCGGTATCAATGAAGGGGTGGTGGAGTTTAACTTCAGCAAGCTAGCTTTGACTCGGTGGCTATCCTGAACTACGATTGCAAATAACTCTTTTGAGGTGGCGCACACGAGTCCACATATTCACCATATCAATACACCAATATGGATCCGCTCCCGTCTCCCTACGAGAAGGCCATCCATAGCACTCACACTTATCTTGCGAGTTTTAGGGTATCCACTTTCACTTGTCTATGAACTGTACACGCAACCCAGAAGTCCTTCACCGTGGACACGGCTATTCGAATAGATGATGTTAACCATGCAGGGGTGTACTTCTTCACACACGCTCTCGCCACTTACCACCATGTACACGTCGTGTATCTCGGCAACCTTCAAGCGGAAGCCTGGCGAGGGAGTCGGCCATGACCTGAATAACCACACAAGTCTCTAGTCCAGGTTTATCGCCTATTCGGGTTCCATCCGCAAGGAGATCCGGCCGGGGTGTCGCTCACGGCCCCAAACGATGGGAGCAGGGTTCCCGAGGCACCAGACGGGCGTCCCGGTACACCGTGCCTCGTGTCTTTACCAGAACATAGCCCACCCCTAGGGTCAGCGCTACGCACGGCCCCCAACACATATCCTACAAACACCAGAAACTAGTTGCAACTCCTGGACAGAGATCCAGGCGATTAATAAGCAGAGAGGGGTCGAGTTACGGGAGCCCAATGTGTGGTAGTAACTGTTCATGGATCACAAACGCAGAACTCAGTTCTTGAGGATGGATGCAATGAGACAACCCACCATGTACTCCTACATGGCCTCTCACCGCTACCTTTACCAAATCGTGTTCACACACTTAGCTCTCAACAGTAGGACATGTTCACCACATTCCAATTCATCCCCGATGAATTAGACCTGACTCAACTCTAAGCAATAGGAGGCATGACAACAAGCATGAATGAGTAGGCACATCAGGGCTCAAACAACTCCTACTCATGCTAGTGGGTTTCATCTATTTACTGTGGCAATGACAGGTCATGCAGAGGAAAGGGGTTCAACTACCCCAGCATGTAACAGTTGAATCGTTGTTGTCCTAATGCAGTAATAGAGAGCAGAAGCGAGAGAGTGGGATTGTATCGGAATGAACAAGGGGGTTTTGCTTGCCTGGCACTTCTGAAGATAGTATAGCTCTTCATCTGTGTCATTGAACACATCGTCGGAACCACGTCTACTTAGAGGGGTCGAATACCGGCAACAGAGAAGGAACACAATCAATTGAATGCACAAGATGATGCATGATCATGACATGGCAACATGTCGTGGTTTGAGCTAATGCAACTAGAACAGAAGGGTTTGAGCTTATTTGAACCAAAGGTTCAAATTCAAACTCAAGTTATGAACTCATATAATGCATTATCATGTTTTGATCTAAATAGCAGGGTTACGTTTCTTTATCGTGCATGAAACCAGTACAGATGGAAAGATTGGATTTTTCTGATCATTTTTCATGTATAACTTATTTCATTTGGAGTTACGGTTGATTTTATATGATTTTTAGAAGTTTATAACATTTTCTAAAATAAATAAACCATTTAAGATTTATTTAAATTCCAGAAAGGAATTACTGGGTCACCATGACGTCACTATGATGTCAGCAGTCTACAGGGCCGGTCCAGGTCAAACCTGACGAGTGGGGTCCACACGTCAGTGACTAACTAACTAATCTGAGTTAATTAGTGTTAAACTACTACTAACTAAAAATATCAGTGGAGTTAATTAAACTTAATTAAAAACTAAACTAGGATTAGCTGAGGCTGGGGCCCACTTGTCAGCGACCCAGGGGAGGTCAAACCCCTGGTCAACAGGGTCAAGCAGGCCGGCGGCTTGACGCCGGCGATGTCATACGCGGCGGTGGCGCTCGGGATTGCTTCTCCGGCGACCAAAACGATGGCTGAGGCCATATGCGGGACGAGGGGACCCGTCCGCATCGATTGGTGGTCGGGGCCGGGCCTGAGGGGCCCGGAGGCGACGACGGCGAGCACAACGATGGTGCCCGGAGTACATCGCGCTCGGGAACGGCGTTGTGGTGTATGGGAGGAAGAGCTGGTGGGCGTTCTCGGCTCCTGGGAGCACGGTGAGTACGTTGACGCGCTCGAATGCGAGCGGAAGCAGCTGTGGCCACGACGGCGCCATTGCCGGAGTTCGGGAGCTCTCGGCTCCGGCGGCTAAGCTAGCTAGGGAACGCGGTCGGCAACGGGGCAAGGGGGCTTTCGATCGGAGGCTCACCGCGAGTCTGTTGGGAAGGTCAGTCGGCTCGGCGGCGCTTGGGTCGAAGCGGATCGACGGCGACGAACTGCGGCAGCCGAGGACAAAGACGACGATGGTGGCGACGTTGTAGGGTGCTCGAGGATGCGTGGCTCGTTTGGGATGATGCAGACGATGAGGCGGAGCCGATGGTCACGGCGGTTGGTCGAGGGACGGGCGGTGAGCGCGGTGGTAGTGAGCGGCGGCGACGGACATGTTCGGGTCTGAGATGCGGAGCGATAGGGAGGCGGGGAACGGGGGCGAGAGTGAGAAGGTGGGGCTTGGGGACATGCGTGGCGTTCCTAGCCAGCTCCAGGCGGTCGGCGGCAAGCAGGAGGTGGCGTGTGGTGGCCGCGCGTGCGTCGGGCACGCGCTGTGCATCCGACTGGCGGGAGGAAGAAGACCTCCGTGCCCCTGGTGGGCTGGGCCGGCCAGATGGGCTGCCAGGTGGGCTGCACAGGTAAGCCAGTAAGTCTCTCTCTCTTTTATTTCTGTTTTCTATTATTCTGTAAGCTTTAGAGCATTATTAAAAATATCAAAACAATCTCAAAATTCATGAAACTTCTCAAGGCTACTGTTTGGAATATTTCCAACAGTAAACATTTTAGTTCATGAATATTTGGGCATTTAAAATATTATATAGCATTTAATTGCCCAAATGCAAATAACATATGATTTAATTCAGTGACCCAATGCTGTCCTATAAAAATGTGAACCATTTTTGTCAGAGGTTCCAGACCAAGGCAAAGATGATGAACATTTTTTAAGGCATTTCAGGTTCATTGAAAAAGTATTTTAGTAACGCTAGTTGGATTAAGTGGTGCTGGGGGTTTCTGCCATCCCCATTTCAACTTTAATTGAAACTTAAACATGATGCAACACATGACTAGCTAGCTCAGAGCATACCAGAACTAGGGATGTGACAGGAGCGGCGGGATCATCACAGTCCCCTGCGAAGAAAGAGATGCGGTGTGCTCCCTCGAGCGCGCCTTACAAGCCACAACAATCGAAGACCCTGACAGCGAGGGCACGTAGTACCCTCCTGAGGCGATCCCAAGAAGAAGAAGCAACTACTCCGCGCAGGGCCTCAGGAGGGCGGTGTCTCCAACGCCGCCGCCTCAGGATCAGCGCCCGCACCTGGGGCGCCTCTCTCCCTCGCATAGGAAGGCGCGCTCGGCACCCTCCTCAGGCTGGGCTCAGGGGCTCTCTTCTGGAGGGCCTCAGACCTAGCCAACATCACGAGGGAGGCGCTCGGGCACCATGTGGAGGCGTGCTTTGCGGCACGTTTCCCTCAGGAGGGCACCGGGCAAGGAGCGCCCGGCGCCCAGGAGTTCATCAACAAGGCCACCCAAGAGCTTCAAGAAGCAAGGACCATGCGCGGCGACCGCCGCCCACCCGGTGCAGCTCTCCATCTAGGCGAGGATGGCGGGCTGCGCGTCTGCATCGACATCCCAGGGCTCAACAGAGCCGTGTCTCAGGAGCGCTCCTGGCCCAAGCTTTTAAATCTAGGCCGATACGACCGATATATAGGCCGATATATCACTTTTGAGGCTCTACCGATATAACATGGCACATCATTTTGTAAATATCATTTTCAGAACATATCAGCCGATATGGACCGAAATATCGACCAATATGGCCGATACCTAGCCCGATATATCCACCGATATAGAACGATACGTATATGACAACAGTTATTTAGTAGAAAGCAGTGAAATAAGATTATGCATTTACAACTTTATTTATATTATCAAAGTCATGCACAATGTTTTGTACAAATGCATATATATAGTACTGTTTTAATCATAGAGTAAGAATTTTATGAATCTTTTCTTAATAGTTTCTTAATCAACATGTTAATAAAATAGGAATACTAAAGTGTTCTGTTAAAGCATTGACATCATATATACTTGTTGTTTTACTATAAATAAATATTTTGAACAAGAATAATAAAAAAACTAGACATGTTTTCTCCGATATATCTACATATCATCCGATATATCACCCGATATCCGACATCCGACATGTTGAAGCCAAAACGATACGAACCCGATATCCGATATTTTGAAGCTTGTTCTGGCCTTCATGCGCTAGGCGTTGCGAGGGTCCACCTCACAGCTATGTCCGCATGCCGTTTGGCCTGCCGAACGTGGCAGCCGCCTTCCAGCACAACCTATGGAGCATCCTGGCGACTCAGGAGGCCAGGCATCACGCAGTGCTGGCAGAGATGGAGACGGTCCTCAAGGAACCACCTGAGCCCCCAGAGCCTCCCAAGGTTCAGGGCCCTGATGGCTCATGAGGGGCGACCCCTTCATCACGCGTCTTCGGCTACTTCAACACTCCTTCAACAACGGAACCATGTGACATTTTCCAAGACTATTTAGCTAGGAGCGCGCCTCGAGCTGCATTATTCCCAGGTCGCACGGGCCTGTCCCCGCGGCATGTATCCTTTTGCATCTTTAGCTTACCCTACTAGGGGCACCCCTCGAGCTGCATCATCCCCGGGTTGCTCGGGTCCGTCCCGGTGGCATGTATCGTTCTCGCATCTATCTAAGCTAGTACGCTTCCCATGCATGAGTTATTTATGATCACCCCTTGCTTGATTGTTACTCACCGCGTCCGCCCGCGTCGCCGATCGGCCCCTTGCTCACCCCGCAACAGGGGCTACTCATGCTGACACAACGCTTGTGCTCGGGTCCGTCCCTGCAATGCTGACAAATCTGAGCGGTTGAGCTCTGGTTCGCGGCACACCGGCGCGCGTCACCTCACCAGACCCTTAGTGCCTTCATCTTCTTGCGGAACGACCAGAGGCAGACCGGCAAGCGTGGTTGCAATCCGTACCCCTCCTCACGCTAACCTGCAGGAACCTCCCGAGGGCAATAGTGGGCGGCACCGCGGTCTCCTTCCTTTCCCATGCAACTCGCTTGCGCGTTGAAAGGGGGGCTCCTGAGCATCGCGACTCAGGAGCTCTTACTGGCTCTCCAGCCCTCACCCCTGGCCTTGACCACGGCATCGCGACCTGGCATACCAGCGGCGGCTGAGCTCGCTCGAGGGCCGGGACCCGAGGACGTAGAGCACACGGAAGAGCGTGGGAAAGAGGGGGAGTCCCGCACGGGCCTAACCTGGCTACACTACAGTCGCCAACGCACAAGGAGCCTGGTGCTGCACAAGGAATCGACTCTGGACTACCAAGATAAGTTCCGCATCCGAGTCAGCCGAGCACCGCGTCATAGGATTCCCATATCTTGCAGCCCTGTTGCGGCGACGTCGCCTCCCTTTCCCGCCTTTAGGTAGCTGCTTGCACGCTAAAGGGGACCTCTTGAGCATCACGCCTCAGGAGCTCTTACTGGACCTCGGGCCGCTCACCTCCTGGCCTTGACCACGGCATCGCGACGTGGCATACCAGCGACAGCTGCAGCCCGCCTGGGGACCGGGACCTGTCGGCATAGAGCACCAAGCTACCGCGAAGTTGGAAAGGGGAGACCAAGCCGAAGCAGGACATGCATTCGTAAATCTTATAATAAGGACGATATCAAGAAAAGGCATTACAGACCCTTTACACGCCTCCACGGGGTCCATCTCGATTCCTCGCAGGGAACAAAAGAAGGAAGTTTCTAGGATCCCTATCTACACGCGCCAACGCCGCCGACGCCATCATCAAGTGGGCCATGGGAGGCCGGCGCCAACCCCATCCAGATCAGCGACGGCGGCGACCGGACGCTGCGGCTGCACTCCGGGCACGGCACGAGCTCGGAGGCACGTAGCTATCGTCACTCGTCTCCAGAGTCTCGTATGGCTCGAGGGAGTCGCTGGACTCTCAAGCGCCACTGCTGCTGCGGGAGGAACCGCCGGCGAGGCCAGCGGCAGGCCTGGCTCGTGCCGCAGCGCCATCTCGACGGCCCCCTCCAGGGCAGCACTCCAAGCAGCGGCCTTCCTCGTCGAAGACCTTGAAGAACATCGTGGAGGCACCATCGTACTCGAAGTGGATGGCGAGGGCGCCCTCCGTACGGCAAACTCGGGCAACCTCACCCCAACCGCGGGGTCATGAAGATCTTTCCCGGGGAGACGACCTCGACCTCCGCCCCTGTCGCTGGGGCATCGCACTCGGCGTGCTGCAGCCAAAGCTCGAGGGGACCCCTCGGCGGCATCTCGGCGGAGAGGAACTGCGGGAAGCGAATCCAAGTGCGCAGAGGCATCGCCGCCCACATCGCGAGTTCGCGTGAGGAGCCCTCCGCGTGGGTTCCTGGGGCGATGGCGCGTGCCACCGCGGCGCGGCGGCCACGGCCTCGACGTGGACGGTGCTGGTCGCTGCCTCTGCCTCCGGAGCCCTCGGCCTGGGCATGCAAGGGCAGTGGATACCCGGGGGGAGGTCGCTCACACCAAGGCCTCGACGCCTCTGGCCTCACGACTACATCGCGGCGGCGGACCAACCTCTTCTTCGGCGGAAGCGGCCCCGGCTCATCGCGGGGGGGCTTTTCCCTTTTCTGCGGCTGAGAACCTCCGAATAGGCGCCATGGGAGTCACTGCGAGCGATGGAGCAATGGAGGAGAAGCGAGCGGAGCAGGAAGAGATGAGCGACGGGGGCTCCACCCCCTCCTCATTTATAGCAGGAGAAGGCCAACCGGCGACCCCCACAATCACAGGTAATGATGATTTTCTCTACATGTATCAGGGACCCGTCAAGTCGAGCGGTTGCCAAGGCAGCGTGGGAAAGTAGAGACGCCGACGTCCCGTCAATCGCCACGCGTCAATCGAGGCCGCAGGCGGTTGGGGCCCGTGGCGCTTCCCACATGCCCCTTGGCTTCGCCTCGAAGCCAAGTCCGAGCGCGCCTTGGGCCCGGAGGCTACTGTCGGCGTCCTGGGAACGGGGGTCCCCAGACTTGCCTGCCTGCGGCCCACGGCATGGCTCCACCAGCGGCCCTGTACGGCCCATCCTCATCAGCAAACACTCAAGACCCTCGCGAGGGGCCAAGCCTCGCGAGGCGGACGACGCAAGACCTCCTCGGGGGCGACCTCACTAGGCTGGCTCGCGAGGAGCGGAGAGATCAAGGCAAGGGGCACCTCGCGAGGTTCCTGTGATGCAAGCCATGACGACCAAGACCAGACGGGCGCCAGAGCGTGCAGCGTACCTCTTTGGTGCTAAAAAGAGGCAAGCGCAGGTGAGGAGTCCCGAGGCATCAGGCAAAGGTTGCCATATCGGTGCAACAAGACCAAGACTAGCAGGACGGCAGGGCGGAGGTCACCATGGAGCCCAGGACGGCGTCACCACCAGAGCCTTTGGCAGGCGAAGACCACCTTTAGTCAGCATAACTTGTACTGGTTGTCTCCCTTCAAATTTGGCCGTTGTTGGATCCCTTCCCGCCTACATTTGGGAAGAGGACCATGGCCTCTATAAATAGGACTAGCCACCACAGTAGGAGGCAACTGATGTTGGGCCATTCAGATCTTCCTCAACCACACAAGCTCACCGAGCTCAAGGACACCTCTCCTCAGGAGGCTGTTCTTCCCTTGTACTTGTTCATCCTCAGCCCAAGAGGCAATCCACCACACCACACTGGAGTAGGGTATTACACCACATCGGTGGCCTGAACCAGTATAAACCCTGTGTCCTTTGTTCTGCGAGTTCGACGTGCTGAGCTTTGAGATTGTGGCGAGAGCGTGAGCTAGGGGGAGGAGATATCTTCGTGCGCACCCTAGTGTTCGAACCTCAAGGGTTTTGCCGGAACCCGCAATCTGACAGTAACTCCTCCACCCAACAACCCGGCGTTCTTTGCAAAGGAACCATAAGCCGGGGCTTGACACCTCGCAAAATCTCTTGATTAGCTCGTTCTGCTTGACCATTGGACTGAGGGTGAGCCACAGAGGAAACGTCAAGCCGAATATGCTCCCGTTGACAAAATTCTTTCATAGCGTCTTTGGAGAGATTAGTACCATTATCCGTTATAATGTTGTGTGGAAAACCAAAACAGAAGATCACCTTCTTGATGAATTGAACCGCTGTTGCTGCATCACACTCACTAACCGGCTGTGCTTCAACCCATTTAGTAAACTTATCAACTGCCACCAAAAGGTGGGTCTTCTTATCCTTGGACCTCTTAAAAGGCCCAACCATATCAAGCCCCCAAGTTACAAATGGCCAAGTAATTGGAATCATCCTCAACTGTTGAGCCGGCACATGAGCTCGTCGTGAAAACTTCTAACAACCATCACATTTGCTGACCAAATCCTCAGCATCAGCATGAGCCATCAACCAATAGAACCCATGACGAAAAGCCTTGGCTATAAGAGATTTAGAGCCGGCGTGATGACCACAATCTCCTTCGTGAATCTCCCGTAGAATCTCACAGCCTTCTTCAAGAGAGACGCAACGCTGAAACGCCCCTGTGACACTGCGATGGTGCAATTCCCCATTGACAATTGACATTGACTTAGACCGCCGGGTTATCTGTCTGGCCAAGATCTCATCCTGTGGCAACTCGCCCCGGGTCATGTAAGCCAAATACGGAACTATCCAATCAGGAATAGCATGAAGAGCCGCCACCAACTGTACCTCCGGGTCAGGGACAGCAAGATCCTCCTCTGTAGGTAATTTGACAGAAGGGTTAAGCAAAATATCCAGGAACGTGTTAGGTGGCACCGGCTTACGCTGAGACCCTAACCGGCTTAAAGTATCAGCCACCTCATTCTTCCTGCGATCAATATGTTCAACTTGATAACCCTTGAAATGACCCGCAATAGCATCAACCTCTCGGCGATAAGCCGCCATGAGTGGATCCTTAGAATCCCAGGTGCCAGAGACTTGTTGAGCTACCAGATCTGAATCGCTGAAGCACCTCACCCATCTTAAATTCATCTCCTTGGCCATCCGAAGACCGTGAAGTAAGGCCTCGTACTCAGCTACATTGTTAGTACAAGGGAACATTAACCAGAGAACATAAGAAAACTTGTCACCTCGTGGGGAAGTCAAGACAACTCCAGCCCCCGAGCCTTCCAACTGCCTGGACCCATCAAAGTTAATAGTCCGGTATGTATTGTCCGGCTTTTCCTCAGGTCTCTGCAACTCTGTCCAATCATTGATAAAATCCACGAGTGCTTGTGACTTGATGGCCGTACGAGGCACATACTTCAAACCATGGGGTCCAAGCTCGATGGCCCACTTGGCAATCCGTCCCGTGGCTTCTCTGTTTTGGATGATGTCCCCCAAAGGAGCAGAGCTAACCATAGTAATGGGATGACCCAGAAAATATTGCTTAAGCTTCTGGCTTGCCATGAAGACCCCATACACAAGCTTCTGCTAGTGCAGATACCTCTGTTTGGACTCAATAAGCACCTCACTGATGTAGTAAATTGGCCGTTGAACCGGGTATTCCTTGCCTGCCTCTTTCCTTTCCACCACAATAGCTACACTGACGGACCGGCTATTGGCAGCCACATATAACAACATAGGCTCCTTATCAATAGGGGCAGCAAGAACGGGCGGCTCAGCCAACTGTTTCTTCAGATCCTCAAACGCTTGATTAGCAGCATCACTCCAAATAAAATGATTTGTCTTCTTCATCATCTGATACAGAGGAATAGCCTTCTCGCCTAACCGGCTTATGAACCGGCTTAGGGCTGCAATACGACCCGCCAAACGCTGAACATCATTGACGCATGCCGGCTTAGCTAAGGAAGTAATAGCCTTGATTTTCTCTGGGTTAGCTTCAATGCCTCTGTTAGAAACCAAGAAACCCAAAAGCTTGCCCGCTGGCACACTGAAGACACACTAGGTCAGGTTGTATTGTTGTCCCTTGAGCCGGCCTCCCCTTGCGACGCTAGTTATAACTCCGTGCACTGGTGTTAGCCAAAAAGTCATCAGCCTTACGCTTACCGTTGCCGCTCTGATTGGCTGGGTTGTACCGCTGTCCCTTCATGCCGCTACTCTTCTTTCCCTTTCCCGATCTTTCATCCTGAGAGTCGGGGTCCTTGGTACCATCAGAGTCGGCATACTTGACAAGAGCCGCCATAAGCTCCCCCATGTCGTTGCAATGACGCTTAAGCCGCCCAAGTTTCTGCTTGAGTGGAATGAAACGGCAATTTTTCTCCAACATTAGAACTGCTGAGCTGATGTCGATGTTATCTGAAGAATGTATGATAGTCGAGACCCGGCGCACCCAGCTAGTCGTTGACTCGCCCTCGGCTTGAACACAAGAAACCAAATCCACGATCGACATAGGTTGCTTGCATGTATCTTTGAAATTCTGGATAAACCTGGCCTTCAGCTCTGCCCATGACCCGATGGAGTTGGCCGGCAGCCCCTTCAACCAGGTATGAGCCGTCCCCTCCAGTATCATGGTGAAGTAATTAGCATATGCAGCCTCACTAACATCCAGCATCTCCATAGCCATCTCATAACTCTCCACCCAAGCCTCAGGGGGCCGATCTGCTGTGTAATTAGGCACCTTACGAGGGCCTTTGAAGTCCTTGGGCAGACGCTCGTTTCGTAGATCCGCCGTTAGACATGGCACACCGAAAGCTCTAGAAGTTACACCTGCCTCAATTGAAGCCGTCGGGTAAACCGGCGCGTGCTGATGAGCCACCAGCTGAGCCGCCAGCTCGGCCTCCCGACGCGCTCTGCCCTGGTCCACCAAATCCTGTGCATTAGCACCATTGCGCGTCGGGTCATGTCCATGAGGTTGTTTACGGCGCTGCTCCATACTCGAGACTGCTGGCGAGTCAATGTGTCTATTGTAGCTCCGGCTTGGACGAGGGGTCGAATGAATCCGGTCACGACTATAGGAATAAGCCTGTTGCTGCACCAAAGCTGTCTGAAGAAGGTCCCTAGCCCTTTGGGTTTCAACGGCCGTTGGAGTCTCGCCCTCGACTGGTAGAGCCGCCAATCGCATAGCTGCAGCAATCATATTGTCTAAAGGGGTGAGTAATGACCCGGCGGCGTCACCACATGCTGAGGCGGGGTGTTATTCATATGCAGAGAACATGTCACGCATGGCTGAACCGACACTCCACCTTCTGGCGCTTCAGTCATCCGGTTTATTATTGGCGGGTTACTGGCCCCCGCCCCGAGTGTGTTGAAGAGGTCCCTCGACTCATAAACTGAGGGCAGACGACTCCGGTGCTTTCTCCTTAAGACTTCGTTTGAAGCGTTCTGATCCACCATAAGCCGGCATGAATCTGCTTGAATCTGCTGCGCTTGAGCGTTCAAAACGGCCCGTTCTGCAGCCATCCTGGCGTTTTCCGCTGCCAAGTCTGCCTTAGCTTGTGCTATCTCATCACGCAATTTAGCCACTTCTACCTTATGCTGCTCCTGGTTGTCTGGGGTTACATCAACCTCCATCAGAGTCGCTAGAGCTTCCAACAGATCTATCAAAACTTGAGCCGGCGGGCGAGCTGACCCGCCAGCGCCTGTCGTCGTCACCGCCGCTGCACTAGAAGTCATAGTCGTGGCGGCTGTCGAACCGAGAACCGGCTGGGTGCCATCCATGAAGATCGCCACCCTGTTCGGCGGCTCACGGGGGTCCGGAATACTGTCGCCATCGGAACATCCCCCAAGCCGTCCGTCTTGTAGCTGATACATTGAGTTGGTCTCGCCCGTGGACGACTCATCACCAAATTAGATGGCCGTCTCACCGCCAGACACAGAGCCTTCCAACTCAGCCCCATGGATGAACCCAATGAAGACACACTTCATGGCGGGTTGAACTCGGGCGGGTCGTGCACGCTGAGCCGTCTCAATGATGTCGGTGCAGATGTCCGGCTCAGGGTCCGGTTCACCGATCTTGCCGATGAAGACGTGGATTCTGCCGAAGGGGACCCGGTACCCATACTCAATTGAGCCGGCCTCGGGGCCCCGGCCTGCATCGTTGATGTAGAGCTTGCCGCGATGACTCTTGATCATCCGGCCCATAGTGTATCCCTTGATCCCCTCGAAGCTGCCCTTCAAGAACTCAAAACCACCGTGCGTAGGCCCCACGGTGGGCGCCAACTGTCGTGGAGTTGTCACAGCAGATGTCCTAGTGAAAGGACTTAGTTGTGGAGCCATGGCGACGAGGTTAGCTTAAAGGGGTTAAACGGGACAAAGGACACGAGGAGTTTATACTCGTTCGGCCCCTTGCGGTGAAGGTAAAGGCCTAATCCAGTTTGAGGTGGTATTGCTAGGGTTTCGATTACCAGGGAGCGAATACGCTTTTCCTAGCTTTCGATCTGTTGTTTCTTGCCCTAAGCCGCTGCCGGGTCGTCCCCTTATATACATGGGTTGATGCCCTGCAGCCTACAGAGTCCTGGCCGGCTCATACAAATGTGTCCGGCTCGGTGACTTATCTTACATGCCTTATAATACAAGTTACATATACATGGCGGTTTATACTTAAGGGCCTTAAGCCGCCTTCGGGTTTGGGCCCTTTAACAAGCCCGCTTCATGAACTGCCATCTTCAACATACTCATGGGCTCTGTTTAGATGAACCGCCATTGATATAACCCGGCCCCTCCTGGGCGGGTCATATCTAATAGTCATATCCCCAACACTACGGGTGTTCGATTCATCACAATGTAACTAGATTATTGACTCTAGTGCAAGTGGGAGACTGTTGGAAATATACCCTAGAGGCAATAATAAAATGGTTATTATTATATTTCCTTGTTCATGATAATTGTCTATTGTTCAGGCTATAATTGTATTAACCAAAAACCATAATACATGTGTGAATACATAGACCACAACATGTCCCTAGTGAGCCTCTATTTGACTAGCTCGTTGATCAATAGATGGTTATGGTTTCCTGACCATGGACATTGGATGTCATTGATAACGGGATCACATCATTAGGAGAATGATGTGATGGACAAGACCCAATCCTAAGCATAGCACAAGATCGTGTAGTTCGTTTGCTAGAGATTTTCTAATGTCAAGTATCATTTCCTTAGACCATGAGATTGTGCAACTTCCGGATACCGTAGGAATGATTTGGGTGTATCAAACGTCACAACGTAACTGGGTGACTATAAAGGTGCACTACATGTATCTGCGAAAGTATCTATTGGGTTGGCACGAATCGAGATTGGGATTTGTCACTCCGTATGACAGAGAGGTATCTCTTGGCCCACTCGGTAATGCATTATCATAATGAGCTCAACGTGACTAAGGAGTTAGTCACGGGATCATGTGTTACGGAACGAGTAAAGAGACTCGCTAGTAACGAGATTGAACGAGGTATGGGGATACCGACGATCGAATCTCGGGCAAGTAACATACTGATGGACAAAGGGAATTGTATACGGGATTGATTGAATCCCCGAGATCGTGGTTCATCCGATGAGATCATCATGGAACATGTGGGAGCCAATATGGGTATCCAGATCCCGCTATTGGTTATTGGCCGGAGAGGCATCTCGGTCATGTCTGCATGGTTCCCGAACCCGTAGGGTCTACACACTTAAGGTTCGGTGACGCTAGAGTTGTAATGGGAATTGTATATGGTTACCGAAAGTTGTTCGGAGTCTCGGATGAGATCCCGGACGTCACGAGGAGTTCTGGAATGGTCCGGAGGTAAATATTTATATATGGGAAGTCCTATTTTGGCCACCGAAAAATGTTCGGGATTTTTCGGTATTGTACCGAGAATGTTCTAGAAGGTTCCAGAGTGGGGCCCACCTACATGGGGGCCCCACATGAACATGGGTAGTGGGGGAAAGGCCCCACACCCCTGGTCAAGGCGCACCAAGATCCCCCCTTAGAAGGAATAAGATCATATGCCGAAGGGATAAGATCAAGATCCCTAAAAAGGGGGGATAACAATCGGTGGGGAATGGAAAGGATGTGATTTCTTTCCTCCCACCTTTGCTAATTCCCCAATGGACTTGGAGGGCAAGAAACCAGCCCCCTCCACCCCTATATATAGTGGTGAGGTGCATGCGAGCTGCACCCCTTGCCCCTGGCGCAGCCCTCCCCCCCTCCTCCTCCTCCGTTGAGCGTAGCGAAGCTCTGCCGGAGAACCACGAGCTCCACCACCACCACGCCGTCGTGCTGCTGGAGTTCTCCCTCAACTTCTATTCTCCCCTTGCTGGATCAAGAAGGAGGAGCCGTCCCCA
Organism: Triticum aestivum; assembly: GCF_018294505.1. Classification (NCBI taxonomy): domain Eukaryota; kingdom Viridiplantae; phylum Streptophyta; class Magnoliopsida; order Poales; family Poaceae; genus Triticum; species Triticum aestivum. The sequence goes on along the minus strand of NC_057796.1, from coordinate 309,065,775 downwards.
GGCTGTACGTGTGTTGAACGCGGAGGCGCCGTCCGTTCGGCGCTTGGATCGGATCTTCCGCGATTTGAATCGCCACGCGTACGACTCCATCAACCGCGTTCTTGTACCGCTTCCGCTTAGCGATCTTCAAGGGTATGAAGATGCACTCCCTCTCTCTCGTTGCTAGCTTCTCCTAGATTGATCTTGGTGACACGTAGGAAAGTTTTGAATTATTACTACGTTACCCAACAGTGGCATCATGAGCTAGGTCTATGCGTAGATTCTATGCACGAGTAGAACACAAAGTAGTTGTGGGCGATGATTTGGTCAATTTACTTACCGTTACTAGTCTTATCTTGATTCGGCGGATTGTGGGATGAAGCGGCCCGGACCGACCTTACACATACGCTTACGTGAGACAGGTTCCACCGACTGACATGCACTTGCTGCATAAGGTGGCTAGCGGGTGTCTATCTCTCCCACTTTAGTCGGATCGGATTCGATGAAGATGGTCCTTATGAAGGGTAAATAGCAATTGGCATATCACCTTTGTGGCTTTTGCGTAGGTAAGAAACGTTCTTGCTAGAAACCCATAGCAGCCACGTAAAACATGCAACAACAATTAGAGGACGTCTAACTTGTTTTTGCAGGGTATGCTATGTGATGTGATATGGCCAAAAGGATGTGATGAATTATATATGTGATGCATGAGATTGATCATGTTCTTGTAATAGGAATCACGACTTGCATGTCGATGAGTATGACAACCGGCATGAGCCATAGGAGTTGTTTTAATTTATTGTATGACCTGCGAGTCAATACAAATGCCATGTAATTACTTTACCTTTTGCTAACCATTAGCTATAGTAGTAGAAATAATAGTTGGCGAGACAACTTCATGAAGACACGATGATGGAGATCGTGATGATGGAGGCGTCATGCCGGTGACGATGGTGATCATGCCGCGCCTCGAAGATGGAGATCAAAGGCGCAAGATGATATTGGCCATATCATGTCACTTTATGATTTGCATGTGATGTTTATCCTGTTTACATCTTATTTGCTTAGAACGACGGTAGCATAAATAAGATGATCCCTCACTAAAATTTCAAGAAATGTGTTCCCCTAAGTGTGCACCATTGCGAAGGTTCATTGTTTCGAAGCACCACGTGACGATCGGGTGTGATAGATTCTAATGTTCGAATACAGTGGGTGCAAGCCAGATTTACACATGTGAAACACTTAGGTTGACTTGACGAGCCTAGCATGTACAGACATGGCCTCGGAACACAAGAGATCGAAAGGTCGAATATGAGTCGTATAGTAGATGTGATCAACATGGAGATGTTCACCGTTGATGACTAGTCCGTCTCATGTGATGATAGGACACGGCCTAGTCGATTCGGATCATGTATCACTTAGATGACTAGAGGGATGTATATCTGAGTGGGAGTTCATTAAATAATTTGATTAGATGAACTTCATTATCATGAACTTAGTCTAAAATTGTCTTTACAATCTATCCTGTAGATCCAATGGCCCACACTAATGTTGCCCTCAACTTCAACGCGTTCCTAGAGAAAACCAAGCTGAAAGACGGTGGTAGCAACTATACGGATTGGGTCCGTAACTTGAGGATCATCCTCGTAGCTACCAAGAAAGCATATGTCCTTGAAGCACCACTAGGTGACGCACTCATTTTCCCAGCAACTCAAGACGTTATGAACGCCTGGCAGTCGCGTAGTGATGATTGCTCCCTGGTTCAGTGCGGCATGCTTTACAGCTTAGAACCGGGGCTCCAAAAGCGTTTTGAGCAACACGGAGCATATGAGATGTTCCAAGAGCTGAAAATGGTTTTCCAAGATCATGCCCGGGTCGAGAGATATGAAGTCTCTGACAAGTTCTACAATTGTAAGATGGAGGAAAATAGTTCTGTCAACGAGCATATACTCAAAATGTCTGGGTTGCACAACCGCTTGTCTGAGCTGGGAGTTAATCTTCCAGATGACTCGGTCATTGACAGAATCCTCCAGTCGCCTCCACCTAGCTACAAGAGCTTTGTGATGAACTACAATATGCAAGGGATGGAGAAGTCCATTCCTGAGTTATATTCAACGCTGAAATCAGCGGAGGTGGAAATAAAAAAGGAACATCAAGTGTTGATGGTGAATAAGACCACTAGTTTCAAGAAAGGCAAGGGTAAGAAGAACTTCAAGAAGGACGGCAAGGGAGTTGCCACGCCCGGTAAGTCAGTTGCCGGGAAGAAGAAGCCAAAGAATGGACCCAAGCATGAGACTGAGTGCTTTTATTGCAAGGGAAATGGTCACTCGAAGCGGAACTGCCCCAAGTATTTAATGAATAAGAAGGCCGGCAACGCCAAAGGTATATATGATATACATGTTATTGATGGGTACCTTACCAGTGCTCATAGTAGCTCCTGGGTATTTGATACCGGTGCCGTTGCTCACAACTACTTTGTATCTCCGAAAGTATCTATTGGGTTGGCACGAATCGAGACTCGGATTTGTCACTCCGCATGACGGAGAGGTATCTCTGGGCCCACTCGGTAATGCATCATCATAACGAGCTCAACGTGACTAAGGAGTTAGTCACGAGATCATGTGTTACGAAACGAGTAAAGAGACTTGCCGGTAACGAGATTGAACGAGGTATGGGGATACCGACGATCGAATCTCGGACAAGTAACATACCGATGGACAAAGAGAATTATATACGGGATTGATTGAATCCCCGACATCGTGGTTCATCCGATGAGATCATCGTGGAACATGTGGGAGCCAATATGGGTATCCAGATCCCGCTATTGGTTATTGGCCAGAGAGGCATCTCGGTCATGTCTGCATGGTTCCCGAACCCGTAGGGTCTACACACTTAAGGTTCGGTGACGCTAGAGTTGTAATGGGAATTGTATGTGGTTACCAAAAGTTGTTCGGAGTCTCGGATGAGATCCCGGACGTTACGAGGAGTTCCAGAATGGTTCGGAGGTAAAGATTTATATATGGGAAGTCCTATTTTGGCCACCGGAAAATGTTCGGGATTTTTCGGTATTGTACCAGGAAGGTTCTAGAAGGTTCCGGAGTGGGGCCCACATGAACGTGGGTAGTGGGGGAAAGGCCCCACACCCCTGGTCAAGGCGCACCAAGATCCCCCCTTAGAAGGAATAAGATCATATGCCGAAGGGATAAGATCAAGATCCCTAAAAAGGGGGATAACAATCGGCGGGGAAGGGAAAGGATGGGATTTCTTTCCTCCCACCTTTGCCAACGCCCCAATGGACTTGGAGGGCAAGAAACCAGCCCCCTCCACCCCTATATATAACGGGGAGGTGCATGGGAGCTGCACCCCTTGCCCCTGGCGCAACCCTCCCCCTCCTCCTCCGTTGAGCGTAGTGAAGCTCTGCCGGAGAACCACGAGCTCCACCACCACCACGTCGTCGTGCTGCCGAAGTTCTCCCTCAACTTCTCCTCTCCCCTTGCTGGATCAAGAAGGAGGAGACGTCCGTAGGCTGTACGTGTGTTGAACGCGGAGGCGTCGTCCGTTCGGCGGTTGGATCGGATCTTCTGCGATTTGAATCGTCGCGAGTACGACTCCATCAACCGCGTTCTTCTAACGCTTCCGCTTAGCGATCTTCAAGGGTATCAAGATGCACTCCCTCTCTCTCGTTGCTAGCTTCTCCTAAATTGATCTTGGTGATACATAGGAAATCTTTTGAATTATTACTACGTTCCCCAACATACTATGTAAACGGTACCTGCACACAAAGAACAAATACTTGCAACCCGACGATTAGGAGGGGTTGTCAATCCCTCTACGGGTAACGGTGCCAGAAATTGTCAAGTTGACGGGATAAAAATTGTGTAGATTGGATAAATAGATCTCAATTAAATGCGAAATAAACTAAATAGCAAAAAATTGCAGCAAGGTATTTCTGGGTTTTTGGAAGGGATAATTCAAATTGTGCCCTTAGTTGTGTCCCACTCGACTGGTTTGCCCCTAATTTTGAAAAATATGTGGCCCTGCCCAAGTGCGTTTGGTCCCCTTGTGTTTTTGCCCTTCCGTCCAGTCAAAGGGGTTTGACTGTTAGGCGGGCATTTTTGGGACCATTTTGCCCTTGCAGCTTGGTGCTTCCCCAGCCAACCACCACCACTGCGGCCTGTCGTGGCCCAAATCTGGCCCTCCCAGCCTAGTTCCTTCCTCTCTCCCATGGGTTCTCTCTCTCCCCTAACTCCTCTCTCCCCATCAGATGTGCAGAGTGCCGCCGCCGTTGCCCTAGGAGTTCGCCTCCATCGCCGGATCTTCTACCCCGCCTCAGCCACATCCACACCCCCGTAATTCCTCGCCGTTCTTGTCGCCGGACACCCGCACCTCGACTCTCTGCCTCGCAGCCACGCCGGAGCCCTGCGTCATGCGCTGCCACCAAGGTCGTCGTCCAGCTAGGTGGCCGAGGTAGGTGGCCGGAGTGCCCGCGCCTCCCACAGCCAAATCCACCGGAGCCACTGAGAAAAGGCGGATCCAGGGACGATGGACAGATCCTGGGGTATGGGGCGGTGACGCGATGCAGGGAAGGCCAGGATTGGTGTGGGCATGGGGGCACGACAGAGGTGGCGGATCCGGTTGTGGGAGGCGTCAGCTGGACTGGATCCGACCGGATGAAGGTCGAGGAAGGACTGGCGGCCGGCAGTGGGGCGTAGGGCACCATGGCCGGGATGGAGGTCGGGGATGAGCCCGGGGAGGAAGAAGATAGGAGGGAAGGCTTTTTTTCTTTTGTATTTAATTGGGTCCCGCATGTAAGTGTAACTTGTTTTTTCTTTGATTTTTAACTGAACTTGTAAGGAGGGGTAAAATGGTCCAAACAAATGTCTCCCTAACAGTCAAACGCCTTTGACTGGATGGAATTGGGACGGAAGGGCAAAAACACAAGGGGACCAAACGCACTTGGGCAAGACCACGGGTTTTTCAAAATTAGGGGAAAAACAGTCGAGTGGGACACAACTAAGGGCACAATTTCAATTATCCCTTTTTGGAAATATAGATCTGAAAACAAAAGCAAATAAAAGCAGATCTCAAGGCAAATATGATAAAGAATAGACCCGGGGGCCGTAGATTTCACTAGTGGCTTCTGTCGAGAAAATAGCATACGGCGGGCAAACAAATTACTGTTGGGCAATTGATAGAAGATCGAATAATTATGACGATATCCCGGCAATGATCATTATATAGGCATCACATCCAAAATTAGTAGACCGACTCTGCCTGCATCTACTACTATTACTCCACAGATCGACCGCTATCCAGCATGCATCTAGTGTATTAAGTTCATGAAGAAACGGAGTAATGCAATAAGAACGATGACATGATGTAGATGAGATCTATTCATGTAGGAATAGCCTCCATCCTGTTATCCTTAATAGCAACGATAGATGCGTGTCTTGCTGCCCCTTCTGTCACTGGGAAAGAACACCGCACGATCGAACCCATCACAAAGCACCTCTTCCCATGGCAAGAAAAAACGATCTAGTTGGCCCAACTAAACCAAAGATTCGAAGAAGAAATACGAGGCTATAACTAATCATGCATAAAAGAGATCAATGAACTCAAATAACTTTCATGGATATAGATCTGATTATAAACTCAAAGTTCATCGGATCCGAACAAACACACCGCAAAAAGAGTTACATCAAATAGACAATTGTATTGAGAATCAAAAAGAGAGAAGAAGCCATCTAGCTACTGCCTACAAACCCGTAGGTCTACAATGAACTACTCACGCATCATCGGAGAGGCACCAGTGAGGATGATGAACCCCTCCGTGATGGTGACTAGATTGGGTCTGGTGGTTCTGGAACTTGCGGCGGCTGGAATGGTGTTTCGTCGACTCCCCTAGGTTTTTTTGAATATTTGGGTATTTATAGGGCGAAGAGGCGGTGCGGGAGGCCAGCGAGGTGGGCACAATCCACCAGGGCGCGCCTGGGCCCCCAGGCGCGCCCAGGTGGGTTGTGCCCCCTCGGGGCACCCCTCTGGTACTTCTGTGGCCCAAGTTGTTCCTTTTGTTCCATAAAAATTCTCCAAAAAGTTTCGCTGCGTTTGGACTCCGTTTGGTACTGATATTCTGCGAAGTAAAAAAAAGCAAAACACAGCAACTGGCACTGGGCACTATGTAAATAGGTTAGTCCCAAAAAATGATATAAAGTTGCTATAAAATGATTGTAAAACATCCAAGAATGATAATATAACAACATGGAACAAGCAAAAATTATATATACGTTGGAGACATATCAGGAACCGCCACAAATGTTCAATCACTTTGCTGCAGATATTTAATCTTCAGGTGTGGTTGAATTGACAACTCAACTGCTAATACTTACAAATATTTTTTGGCTCCCCTTATGTCGAATATATAAATTTGGGTTGAATACTTTACCCTCAAAAACTATTGCGATCCCTTATACTTGTGGGTTATCAGTTTCCTCCCTGTGATCTTTGTGTATTGGTTGCAAGTACTCCAAGTTTGTGCTCCTAGATCATGCATCGTAGTTTGGTCCTTTTCAATTTCATGCTAGATGGTCGTGGTAGTTGTAACGAAGACATTGTGGGTTGTAGTAATGAAAATCGGAGAGGGAACTCTCTTTGTAAAAAAGTTAGATATTGATCAAGAAAATGGAATAGAGACTCAAGGACCGCTTCACCAATAAAATCCACGTCATAAGCTTTTTAAATCACATCATCCAAAACCAGACCTCTCCATACATCCTTGGCCTTCTGATTGAAACACAATGCTTTGTGTCCTCAGGACCATTTGTGCAAGGCGTGAACCGAAGCAAAACTCTCGATTGTCTATTGGCGAGCAAAAATGACAGAGAAGAGTTACATGCAACATGCACCAGATAAAAAACGCCTTGGTGGAACAAGATAATTTTCAAACATCCCCGTCCCCGATAGAATTAACTAGAAATTGTCCCATCCCATGCCACGACATACCAACCAGCTATCTCTCTTCTTAGAACAACCAACCAATTCCAGGTCAAATATAGAGTTTGGGTCCACTTTATATTTGTTTGCAGGTAATACGTGTCTCAGTTATATCGTAAAGATCATAGTACAATCCACGTAGACACCGACATGACAAAATTGAAAAGACAACAAAATATTAGCCTTTGCACAAAGGAACACCAGCCAAGAAGGGAAATTACAATCAAGAGCAAAGAATCCCCTTAGTTTGACACTATCTCCCACCATGTGCCTCCGGCACCACCACAACAACCATACAAGGCCGCCCTTGCTGCCCCCCCCCCCCCCCCCCCCCCCCGAAATTAAGGGGCCCCAACTTGGGCCTGTGCTGCTTGGTCAAACCGTCCAAAGGCCGTCGAAGTCAGGGTAACAGACGAAGCGCTGAGATCGCTCTATTCCAGCGAACACATTGGATTCTCCCGCAAATTCTGGACTAGACGATATCAGGTCATATTACTCAAGCCATATTTTCTAGCCTGCGCCGCCGCACCAATGCTGCACTTCGAAATCCATGGGTAAAGTTCATCGAGCTATGCAGCTACCCTCCTCGGCTCCTTCCTTCCTGATTCCCCCACGCCCACCCACCCGGATGGCATGTTTCCTCCTACATGCAAGTTAATTTATTATCTGCTGCCCATGTATACCCGTTATGTGATAACGATGGAAAATCTTAACATCTTTTTTTTTGCTCTCATGAGTTGTGAACATACGTTGATAATGAAGTTTCGGGGAAGGGACATGTGGAGCGGCAACAAAACAAAACAAAAGATGGGGTAGGAGTAGGACGCAGGAGACAACAATATGTTTTTTTGTTCTAGATTTGATTCAAGAAGGTCACAAATGGAGTTGGGTAGTAGATGCACGTTTTTGATTGAATTCTAAATTACACTCGCTGAACAAATTAGACAGGTAAACAATCAAATCTTGACAGTTATTTTTCCCCAAAACAGATAGCCAACCCTCAGGATGTGTGTGATGTTATGTGACTTCGAGATTTAACATCGTCGCTGTCGACGCGGCCGCACCGAGAGGCGAGATGATGAGTCGCCAAGAGGAGACCACACCTGCAAACTACGTCCACAAGCCATCGTGATGATGTGTTTATAGAAGGTATGTTTTTATTTCATATGAACGTTGTTTGATGCATTTTAACTGTTTATTCATATTTTCTAATGCATACACATCGGATATTTTAATGCGCTATTGTTCATGCATGCTTGGATGATTCTAGTTGAGATTTGGTGCATAAGTGCTTCAATAGATGGTCATCACGAGCTCGCTTGAACGAGCGGTACCAAACTTATTGGCGTTCTTCAGAACTTTTACGGTACCCTGGTACTCCCTAAGCCGGGGCAGGAGTACCACTCGAATCTAGCCCTTTATTTAAAAGGGCAGTTTAGTCATTTTCATTTGACCTAATCTAATCCCCGATCTATCTAAAAAAACCAATCTGATCATAAATCTCGGCTCCCGGAAGCGAAACTTCTAGGGTATCACTCGTGATCACCTCTTGGTTCTTTGGCGCCGCCATGGCCACAGGGGTCGGTGCCACTTGCACGTGTGCTTGTATCTGGTCTACATCTCCCTAATCCCAAACCTATCGTGGCCACCCCGCAGCCGCCTAATCCCCTTCGTGCACGCCATAGTTGGATCACAATCAAGCGATATACCCTTCATTCCTGCCATTGCTGGATATCAATCATTCGATATACCAGCAGCCTGCCACTACTAGATAATGGTTTGCAGTCCGTAGACAAAATTGATGAGAGGATATTAACATGTACATGGGAATTAAAACAGAAATTCCCAATCTTCCTGAGCATGCCGGCAGCGAAGAACAGAGGAAAACAGTGAACTCGTTTGCGCTACTCATCCGTTCTCTAGTCAATGTGTTCAGAAATTGTCTTCGCGATCCACTTAAATTAACTTCAGTTAGAGTGAGGTGAGTGCGTCTATACGTGGAAGCAATTCAACTCCCGCAGATGCCACGCGATAGAGGCCCAGCTATGCGACCCCATGTCGTTGTGTCCATCACCGTTTAGCACATCCCTATTCTGGTGACGGCGGTAAGGCTGACGCCAATCTTCTGCCCAGCCCGGTAGCCGTCGCTCAAGCAAGCACGCCGACGGGCGATGGCCAACCACGGCCGGCGCCGAGTCCAGTGCGCGTAGAACAGGCTGATCGCCGGCGTCTCTCCCACTTCGTAAAGAGTCCAAGAATAACCAACAGTGACTGACTGAGTCTAGATGATGTGCATCAGCCGTAACGCACTGAGATTTAATATGGATAAAAGGTCAGGCATAACTGCCTAAATGAATACGTTTTTACCCCTAAGCTCAAGGTACTCCCAAGTGTTTTCTCGTAGTACTCCGTAGTAGTTAGGTTGGAGTACCAGATAAGATCATCCATTGGATTAGGCGAAATGGAGGGCTTCTATCAATTTCAGGGTACAGTAAAAGAACTCTTCAAAAATTGGTTGTTATTTTAGTATTTGTACCAAGGGGCCCTGGATTTCAGTTTTGCACTGGCCCCTCGAAATGCCAGCACCGGCAATGCAACCACCGAAGAAAAACTCGATGAATCACCTCCTCATTCGATATGTAGCTTTGCGGACCTTCAAAGTGCCTTACCAAAGGCGAAGCCATTACCGTTGAATGAATGGAACCGGGGAAACACCCCAGACACGTCACTGAAGTCCAGATATAGCACCACCGCATGACTAAGACGTCGGAGGAGTAAATCATACCTGCCAGTCACGAACCACAAAACCAACACACGATCTAGCATCTTCCAGATGCTGCCGATGCTGACAATATCAACATCCGCTCCTAGACTACCCGCCAAGCTCCGCACTGACACTGGAGCAAACGACGTTGCAATGGTGGGTCCGAGGACACAAGCCACCACGAGGAAGCGACCGCCGCCACGCCATCCTTACTTGAACAGTCTGGTTTCTAAATATATTCTCAACCATATGATCGATCACCTCGTCGGGGAAGGATCTAAAACCTCTTTATCCAGCGTCGCTATCGCCACCGCTGAAGCCAAGACGATGAACACTGCTACTAGGGCCTAAATCTAAAGCAAATATGATCCACACGCGTGGATCCGTGGGTCCCCCTCACCACTGACTACCGAGCGGAGCCGCCGGAGGACGGCGGCGGAAGAAGCTCTCCGAGTGGCTGGCGAGGTCGCTTTTTCTTTCTCCATGCGAAAGAAATAAAACTGTTGCTATCTTCTGGGCCCACTTTTCTAAAAAAAGAAGAAGACTCTGGGCCAAGTGCGCCAGCGTGTCGATACAGTTGCTGCTTTGGCTTTTCTTTAAAAAAAAAGTTGCTGCGTTGGCGTGTTGATATACAGTCGAAAAGAGACTGTGTGTGCAGCTAAAAAAAAAAAGAGACTGTGTGCGTACGAGCACGCACGAGCTCCTATTTTTGTGTACACTTGCTGCATGGGCCGTAGCAGTTACAGGCCCGACACAGGGAAAAAAAGGCGGGAATCGGCAGCGCCCAGATCCACCGCTCCCGAAAACTCCACTCGCCAACGAAATTTTCCCGCCTCCCGCCCGGACCCGTCCCGCAAAGACCAGCAACTCGGAGGACCGAATGGAAAAAACCACCCACATCTCTTCACTACCACCGCAGGATTCGAAGCCAGGTTCCCTCCCACCCAAACCCTGCGGGGAATTCCTTGCCTTCCTCCTCCGGATCCTAGAGCCGCAGATCCGAGCGCCTCCCCTCCCCTCCGATGGATCCCGCCGCCGCCGGCGCGGGCTCGTGGGACACGGAGCTCGCGTGGCACCTCCTCACCGTGCTCCTCCGCATCGGCCGCCCCGCCGCCGCCGCCGAGCTCGCCGCCGTGGCGTCGACGTCGGCGGCGGGCGCCATGACGCCGCAGCACGTCGAGCGGCTGTGCCACGCCCCGGGATCGCCGCTCCGCTCCTCCGGCGGCACGGTGACTGTTTCGGGGACGGCCGTCGTGGCGTTTCTGAGGTTCCTGGGGTGGGATGTGCCGGCGGTCCCGAGGGCGAGGCTGAGGCCCTCCGACTTGAGGAGCTGGTGCGCGGAGATGCCGATTAAGTATGAGCGCAAGCGGAAGGCTCCCGACGCGGACCGCTTCGGCGTGAAGAGGCGCCTCCTGATGGAGGCCGATGCAGGTTGGTCCTGCTTGCAGCTTTGTGCCGGGCGATGGTTTCTCTAGAGCTACTGCTCAATGTCGCTGACCCCCGTCTGGGCCAATTTTGTGCAGATTTTGTAGAACTCGAGCAGCAGCTGCCGATTGTGCCAAGTTGTTCCTCAGTTGCTGCTGGAGAGGTACGATTTTTCTTCATCACTGCTCATGTTCTTCTAAGAATCACCCAAGTTAAGAAAATACTGAAGTGCAGTACCTCCATGTCCCATTTCATTTTGCTTGCATATGTAGTTGGCTTAGCTGGCATTTGAAATCAATTTGTGTCGAATACCGAGCGAAGTTCAGTTGTAGAAAATAGCAGTACAGTTAACAGAACCTCACTGTTACACAATGGACAGCACTGTACGGCTGCACTGTGAGTGTGTGTGTGTGTGGGGGGGGGGGGGGGATTGCTTATCACAGGCAAATGTAAAGTTTCTTATGCATTTTTTGGCGTGCTATGCATTTAAGCTTTTGCATCCATAGCAGTGACATACAATAGCTTTTATTTTACTCCTGTTTGTTGTCATATCTTGGTCAGGTACACCTGGAGGTTATGCAAGATAGGCTTCCTCTAGTTTCCAACATTGCTAAAATTGGTACACCTTGTCTTCAACCTAAACTTAATCAGTCTCTTGGAGTCAGCAATGACAATCTTCTTGGGAACATGACATCTACACTGACATGGAAGGAGTTGTCCGTTCGTCCATTTAGTGATATTCCTTCCCTCTGCGCTGAGAAATCAGAGAACATCCATGCAGCAGTTAATGAAATTAGTAGGATTGGTGAACTGGAAGGAGCACTTTCATATTACAATTGCCGAGTAGAGGATAGTGAGGATCTGGAAAAGAAGTCTAGCCCCCTTCCTATGATAGTGGAGGTGCCTTTAGTTGGAGATACAAAAATTTGGCTTGATGAGGATCTAAATCTTTTTCACACAAGACCATGCAGTCCATCTCTCAATTGTGATACACAGTTAGTAGACAGTATAGTAAGAACCAGTGTGATGCCTGACCAAGCAGCTGTACAAAATGACAGCCCAAATGCTGGACAGGGTGAGGAGATCCCATCTTGTGGTCAGGATGCTAATACTGGTGTTTTCCAGTCTGCTACATGCACCAAAGCAGAACCTCTACTACAGGAACCGATTCATGAAATGAACAAAAGCTCATGTCAACCATCTCTGGGCACAAAAGTTGACCCGGCGGCATTGCCGCTAGAAGCGACGAGCCATGATTGTATCAACAATGGAAAGTTGAACGTTGTTGCTGAAAATATCGATAGCACATACCTAAAGGACAGAGAGCAGCTACATAAGAAAGTGGGTACCATTTTTCCGAAGAAGGAGCAAGACAGAAAGATGGTGAAGCAACGGGAGAAGCGCAAGAAAAATGATGCCCTGCGCAAGGAAGATAAGGATCAACTTGCAGAAAATGCTCAAAAGGTTATTTTTGTCTTGCATTATGTTGACATTGCAGTTACTATTTTTTAGCTCCTTGCCTCCTTTCTATATTCTTAGGGTCGAATGCATTAGTAATTTTTTATAGCTGTAAATAGCATAAGTCTTGTTCTGTTCATCTGATATTTTTATTAAGTTATGTCGATCTATTGTGTTGCAGGGCCATGCAGAGCCAAAACCACTGCCTAGCTTCAAGGATTTTGTCGTGGAAGAGGAGGAAGGGTCAGGTGAGAGGCCCTATACATTTCTGTTGGAACTGGGATAGTTTTGCTGAATGTTGACTAATATGTCATATTGTTTATTTGCTCAGGAGGTTATGGGATCGTTTATAGGGCTCGGAGAAGCGCAGATGGAAAAGTATTTGCCATAAAATGTGCGAACATCAGTCCACTTGTCATATTTCTATACAAAGTTCGTTAAATGTATTGGGTGTAGTTTTGATAGTTCATTCATGTTTCTATATTTTTTCTGTGATGTTTTTGTATGAGAAAGGGAATTAACTTGTATGTTTCTACTGCCAGGTCCTCGTGAGAAAGCTCATTCACATCACGTTGACAATGAACGAAAGATGTTGGAACGATTTGGGTACTAGAAAATGCTGCTGCCCTAAATACCTTATCTTGTTCCCACAATAAACACAGCAGATTTACTGTGTTTTTCTTCTGCAGAGGCAAGAGTTTTGTGATTAGATATGAAGGTTCTTTTAGGAGTGGTGAACTAGACTGCTTTGTTCTAGAACACGTTAAGCATGACAGACCAGAGGTTAAAAACATTGGTGGCTATGAATGTTATTTGTCCTACCAACTTTGCATATGTATTCATATTTTGCTAAGTATTTTCTCTTATCTTTGCAGATTCTCAAAAGAGAAATAAATGTCTTTGAGTTGCAGTGGTATGGGTATTGTCTGTTCAAAGCTCTTTCAAGCTTGCATAAACAGGTTGGGTTTGATTGCATGTTACCTTCATTAACTGTTGAGTTCTGCGTGCCGTTAACCCCCAGCTAATCCTGAGTACCTGATATTTCTGCTCCCAGGGAATAGTGCATAGAGATGTGAAACCTGGAAACTTCCTCTTCTCTCGTGACCAGACAAAGGGATATCTTGTTGACTTCAACTTAGCAAGTGTTAGTGCGTGTATTGCTTGCCCTTGTTTTCTTTGATGCTTCTTTCCTGCAGTAGATGCTAATGCCATTTTTGCTATTGTGGTCCTTCCCCCCTGAAATTCCATGCAGGATCTTCACCATAAGTTCTTGAAAAACAGTAAGTTCACCTTCTAATATTGAATTACTGTTTGATGATTTTGTGGTGCACTTAAACCATTGATTCTTTTTGCTCGTTCCTCTTTAGGATTCTCCACACCGAATGTATTTATATTTCACAACATTTTCCTCCATGCTATAGCGCTTTGAACTTTTTTCACTCTGGAATATGCTTGTTTGTTGTAAAAAAATGAATCAAATGAAACACAAATATCTCCAGTAGTTATCCAAAATTAGAACCATTAAGTTGTGTCATTGTATTTTTGTCCAAAATGCATTCTCCTGGCAATGGTTCTGAAAAATCATTAGCTTGAGCAACCAAATGATGGTACAAGATACCTGAGTGAAAAGCTACTTCTTAAAAAATGTGAGTTGAAAGGTGTCATGAAAAGTTTTTCACCATGGTCTTGAAAAAGAATGAAAATTTTTGCTCCATGCCACCTTTGCTAATTGTTGTTAGAAATCACTATGAAACAGTCCCAACAAAAAGATTCAACAATGAATAAGCCAGTGTAGTGTCGGTCTCTGATTCATTAGAAGTTTTTGTTACCTAGGTAGGATTACATGAACTCTTATTCAATGAATTTGTAATGGTTTGAATTGTTATATGTCGTGTGTGACTGCATACTGAGATATGACTTCTGTTGATCAGGTAAATCTGAGACAATGTCATGTGGGAAGGATACCGCATCTCAATCTTCGTTGAAATCTGCTCTAGTGATTCATGCCAAAGAAGCAGCAGCCGACTCAAAACAACCTCTTGGGCCCAAGAGGAAAAGATCAAATAAAATCCCTGTAGGCAGTGATCCTAGGATTGACAATAAAAGTAGGCATGGTAGCCAAGCTGCTGATGGATCTGGTGTAACCTCCGCCAAGGATCCTACAAGCGCGAAAACACCATTAGACAGGTTAAAGCAGCCAATGCCTTACAGAGGGCGGAAGGAATTAATGAGCTTCTTGCAGGAGGCAATGGACAGTCCCAAACAAAATATACCGGCAGCTCCAGTTTCCCAAAGGAAGAGGGTTGCTGCTCCTGTGGGTAGTGTCGATCGGAAGTTATTTGTACTTACTCCAATGCCCCTGCGTTGTGATGGTAATGCTGTTGCCGGTTCTGGGACGATTAACAGCAAAGGTATGCTTTTCCATTAAACAGTGTTAGACCTTGTGCATTGAATCCAGCGACCTCAGGTGTTGAGTGATCTAACCTCAGGTGTTGAGTGATCTAACCTCAGGTGTTGAGTGATCTAACTAATTGGTTCTTGCAGGAAATGGAAAGCAGCGAAGAGAAGGTCCATGTGTTGGAACTAAAGGATTCCGAGCTCCAGAGGTTTGATGTAGTTCCTACCTGAGAGTTTTTCGGCTTCGAGGTGCCACATATTGAATGGCTGTTTTTTCCTTCAGGTTCTTTTGAGATCTTCTCATCAGAGTTGCAAAGTTGATGTCTGGTCGGCTGGGGTGACACTCCTGTACTTCATAATCGGCAAGGCACCTTTCGGCGGAGATCCTGAACAGTGAGTTAGCTGGCTCATTTTCAAAGCTTTGCTTCCCTGAGTTGAAGAGCACGCTAACCTGGTGGCATATGTTGAACAACAGGAACATGAAAGAAATAGCGAAGATCAGAGGCAACGAAGAATTATGGGAAGTAGCAAAACTGCACAACTGCGAGTCCTCGTACCCACAGGTACGCAAACTCAACTGATGACACATCGACACCCTATGAACAGACCACTGAATCAGTCATCTTGACCACTGCCTTTGTCCTCCAGGAGCTATTTGATGTCAAATTGCAGCAGTCGGTGGATCTCAGGGAGTGGTGCGTCGCCAACGCCCGCAGGCCGGAGCTCCTCGAGCAGGTCCCTGACTCGCTGTTTGATCTCGTGGACAAGTGCCTGGCGGTTAACCCCAGGTGCAGGATCACGTCGGAGGATGCTCTGTCGCATGAGTTTTTGGCGCCGTGCCGTGAAAGCCTCAAGAAGAATGCGCTTAGGAGTAGGTCAGCATCAGCTTCTCACACTCCTCCATGCTTGCCTCGAGATGCCATGGTTAACGCCAACGAGTTGTAGCACTCGTTTCCAACCTTACTTGACCTGTTTTGACCTGAGTAAGCTTAAGCTGAAACTGGCAACTGACGTGTCGTGTGTGGCTGTGTGCCAATAGCTTGTTTATCTGTTTATTACTGCTGTAAATGCTGTACTTAAAAAATGTAATATTTAATGCTCTAATGTTTGCGTGTGCTGACAAGGTTATTATAAAGTACTCCCTCTGATTTCTTTTTACTCTGCATATAAAATTTGTTTGAAGTCAAACAACGCAAAGTTTGACCAAATTTATATAAAAAATATCAACATCTATAATATTAAAGTTATATTGTATGAAAGTTAATTTTATGATACATCCAATAATATTGATTTCATATTGTGAATGTTGATATTTTTTAAAGTTTTACTTTGACCAAAATTTATAAGCAAACTAAAATGAAACGGGGGAGAAATATTGCCTGATTTACATATGGAGTTCCTCGTGTTACTATGGAAATCAACCGATTTGTATGAAAATTTCATGCTTGAAACACATTTTCTGGGTCTGCCTAGTACTTAGTGATTTAAATGTTCTTATATTTCTTTATAGAGGGAGTAAAAAACAGATTAGAACGTGTGGTTTTGTTGACCGGGGTCGTTACGTGATTCTTCAAAGATGCAACCGGTGCTTCCGGCATGAGAAAAAAGTCTTGCCGTTCTTGAACACAGAATTCTTCAGAAATACGTAGAGCACAAGTGTTCTCGCGTGGCATCACACAGCATACGTGGAGCCTCATCTGATCACAGGAAAGTCTTGCCCTGCCATCCAATCCACCACCACCAGCGCTGTACAGACTGCAGGTCGCAGCTTCTATTTCCTCACTGACTACGTGTCCTACAACGCCTTCGCATACCCGCATCGCATGATCCTCTCATCGTCTTATCCACAACAAACACTAGCCCCGGACGAAACTGCCTGCGCGTACCCGGTCAAAACCCTCGAAGGTTCGCCACTCGCCTGCGATTTTGTTCTTTCTTTCATGGAGCCTGCAGATTTTATATCCACTAGACAGCGACTGAGATCAAACTCACGGCTGTCAGGGTGTTGTTTTATTACTGAATGTGATGGGTGCAACCCGATGATGACTTTTACAGCATGTTGTTTCACCGTTTTATCGTGTTGGAAGTAAACCAAATTTATGTAAAACAAGTCGTGGTAACATAGTACTGCGATAAACGGGTGAAACCCGCGAACCCGGCCCGGCAAAAAAAAACCCGCGAACCCGGCCCGGCAAGCAGGAGTGCAGGACTCCATCATCAAAAGGCAGCGAGGGAGGACGTGGAGAAAAGAAAAGAGCAGCAACCAACCAGCCAAAGCGACGCAACGCAAACGCAACCGGGACTGACTGAGCCGACGAAGCATCCGGGCCACGCCGCCACAAAAGGCAAGGCAAGGGAAAGCCTCGATGCCTCCCCTCCTCACCTCCCCCGCCTCCCTCTCCTCCTCCCCCCTCCGCCTCGCCTCCCACCTCGGCGGCGCCGCCCTCCGTCCTACCTCCCACCACCACCGTCGGTTCCTCGCCCCCGCTCCCCAAACCGCGGCGCGGGGCCCCACCACCAGCGGCGGGTTCGCGGCGATGAGCTGGCTCGGGAAGCTGGGGCTGGGGGGCGGGGGAAGCCCGCGCGCGTCGGAGGCGTCGGCGGCGCTGGCGCAGGGGCCCGACGAGGACAAGCCGGCGCCCGGGAGCGAGTTCGCCCAGTTCGGGGCCGGCTGCTTCTGGGGCGTGGAGCTGGTGTTCCAGCGCGTGCCCGGGGTCACCCGCACCGAGGTCGGCTACAGCCAGGGCGCCTTCCACGACCCCACCTACGAGGACGTCTGCACCGGCGCCACCGGCCACAACGAGGTCGTCCGCGTCCAGTACGACCCCGCCGCCTGCAAGTACGATGACCTCCTCGACACCTTCTGGGCGCGCCACGACCCGACCACGCCCAATCGCCAGGTCCGTCGCCACTCGGCCACACAGCCTGATTGCTGATCCCCTCAATTTTGCCTTTGATTCCTTTTCTGTGGCTTGGAGTGTGTGGATACGGAGTTTCAGGATTGGGGAAAATTTTCTGGACATTACAAATTTATTACTGAGAAAAAATCTTGAGAATTTTTGGGGGAAATTGCTTAATTAATTCTCTAGACAGAAACAATTTATTGCAAAATTGACAAACAAAAATAGGAGGAAAAAACTCGTCGCCTGAGAGATTCGAACTCTCGCGGGGAAACCCCATGTACTTAGCAGGCACACGCCTTAACCACTCGGCCAAAGCGACGCTTATGTTCTTTCTGTCGTCAGTTCTACACAGCAAGGTGTGAACTTAAATATGCACCGTACAAACATTACCGAACCTGAACGGATTTAGGCAACCTTATATACAGAGTGTCAGACTACGACTGTGAATCGGGCAGCGAGCTAAGCACGCCCGCTGAGTAGTAGTACTTTGAGCATTTGATGTGTACAGTCCGCGATTGTGTGTATAGTAGAGGTCTGCAAACTTGTTGCCCACCTTTTACATTTTGGGCGGAATAGGCATAGCACCGGACACTAGCAGTGTTCCTGACTAATTTTCAGAGGAACTACTTAGCTAGACACTCTTTAGGGCTCCTTTGATTCAGAGGAATTCCATAGGATTTTTGGAGGGTTAGAATCCTTAGGAATTTTTCCTACATTGGTCGTTTAATTCATAGGATTGAATCCTATAGGAATTATTCCTATGGAATCATGTGTACTACATTTCATTGGAAATCTAGCATCCACTCCAACCTCTTTTTTCACTTCCTTTGTTTTTCCCGTGGCATCAAACATTCTGTGCTAATCCTATGAGATTCAATGGACATGCCACTCCAATCCTTTCTTCCTATTCCCGCGTTTTGAGAATCCTACGAATCAAAGAGGGCCTTAGCGGTTAGTACCATAGTGGTATTGTCATTTGCGCAGTTTTGCGTTAGGCTAATCAGTGTTATGAGAGTGGTGGTAATCTTGGCTTTAAGGCTCAGCTGCAGAATCCATTTGGTACGAAGAGTTTTACTAACTCTATGGAATCTGGCACCTTGACTGATCAGTCATTATGCCTGTTAGTGCCCTTTGTTAACTGATATTTCAAACTAGCTCGTAGCCTTTTGAACCTCTGATGTGAACTTGCTTGAATCTCTGAATGATATCCTGAAGCTCATTTGATTGCGAGCAATGGAACTTGCTTCTGCACATTTGTATAAGCCCATTTCTCAGGGCCTCTTTGATTCAAAGGATTTTCTTAGGAATTTTAGAGGATTGGAATCCTCATGATTTTTCCTACGTTGGTGGTTTGATTCATAGGGTTGAATCCTAGGATTTGTTTCCTAAGGATTCTTTGATTCAAAGGATTTTCATAGGAATTTTAGAGGATTGGAATCCTTTGGATTTTTCCTACGTTGGTCGTTTGATTCATTTTTTTTAGAAAGGAGGATGACCCCCGGCCTCTGCATCTGGGCGATGCATCTGGTCGTTTGATTCATAGGGTTGAATCCTAGGAAATTTTCCTAATGATTCCTTTGTACTACATTGCATAGGAATTTTAGCATCCACTCACAAACCTCTTGGTAAGAGTCCTTTGTTTTTACTGTGACGCTATCAAACAAACCAAAATCCTGTAGGATTCAAATGGGTATGACATTACAAGCGTATGTCTTTTTCTATTCATGCTTTTTTGGACTTCTGCTAATCAAAGAGGCCCTGTTTCCGACATACGGCGACACGTCAGTTCCTTTTCTTAAAGGTTCATTACCTGTGTTTCTGATCATATACATTTCTGAAATATGTACATGCAGGGGGGCGACGTCGGAACCCAGTACAGGTCAGGGATCTACTACTACACATCGGAGCAGGAGAAGGCGGCGCTCGAGTCTATGGAGAAGCAGCAGAAGGCTCAGAACCGGAAGATAGTCACTGAGATCCTCCCGGCGAAGAGGTTCTACAGGGCGGAGGAGTACCACCAGCAGTACCTTGCGAAGGGCGGTCGCTTTGGCTTCAAACAGTCCACGGAGAAGGGCTGCAACGACCCCATCCGCTGCTATGGATGAACGAGCCTGGTGACCTGACCAGCATGGAAGCACACAGGCAGCAATGTTATAGTCAGATAACGCTGCCTGAATAATGGTGGATGTCAGCTGAATTTCACTACAGTTTTCCTAGCTTGTGCTGTTACCTAAATGCAAGGATTGTAAGAGAGAAGAAAGTTATTACCATTATACCTTATTAGTGTTGAATTACCATTGTAATTTAGTGTTGAATTGCCATCGTACTTAGGATAAATTATGGCCTGGGTAATAAAGCTCATTTTAATCACAAAAATGGTGTTATCAGAGTTAGCAGGCCTGGTTAGACCCTCTGACCCAAATTACTTGTCACATAAATGGTCACATAAATGGGTGAAATGGATAGAAATGAGTGTATTTAGAACTAAAAATATGTCTAGATACAACTATTCCCACGATGGGTAATTCAGGACGGAGGGAGTAGTTACAACGCGGTTTGTTCAAAACTAAAGTATTGACACAACAGAACCCCCAGCCCACCCCCGCGTCTCCAACCCTAGGCGACACGGGGGGCGACCGCGCCGCCGGCCCTAGGCCCCCTCCCCTCGCCTCCTTCATCCAGCCGCCTCCTGAGGCCTCACCGGCGAAGCCTGGCCTATGATGGCGGCGGTGGGGCCTTATCCCTCGCGCGGTGGCGGCGATTTTCCCGGGCGGCGGCGGTGCATCGTTCGGCGGAGATCCGGCGGCAAGGAGCGGCGGGGTCCCTATGCCATGCGTGACGGCGGCGTCAGCGGAGGCGCAACCTCCCCGCGGCGGAGTCGCCCCTGTGGCGGCGGTCGAGATCACTGATCCGGTCTTGCCCAGATGGGCTTGGGCGGGCCGGCGGTTTCGGTGTGCATCTACAGGCGAGCGTGGTGGGCCTGACGGCGCCGGCTGTAGGCACCGTGGTGGTGCCATGGCCGGTCAGGCAGCGGCGGCCTGGGTCCCTTTCGTCCAGTCCCCGGTAGAGATGGCGGCAGTCTGTGCACGAGATGCTTGAGGGAGGATCTTCTAACAGACCTGGGTGAAAACCTGCTCTCGGCTAGCTGCCAAGGCCGGCGGTGGCGGCGCTGTCTGCGTCGTTCCCTTCTTGAAGGCATCGCCGTGGAGAAGTTCAAGGCCACTCTATGCTACCTCTGGGGGAAACCCTAGATCAGTAGATCAGATGATGGCGGCGCTATGGTGTCGTATCCCTCTTGGGGGCGTCATTCGTGGAGGTGTACACGGACCGAGGGACCAGTGGACGGCTTTTTTGGTGGAGCGGTGCTTGAGCTTACACATTGCTGGTGGCGGATATCGGCGGCATGGCGCCGTCGAGACTCGACATCCGATGCGCGGAGATGGACTCGCGCAGGGAGGTGGCGCTGTCTGGCGTCGTGGTGGCATCCACGGCAGCTAGACCGGGCAAGGTTGATGCATCAGTATAGCACTGAAAATGGAT
Organism: Triticum aestivum; assembly: GCF_018294505.1. Lineage (NCBI taxonomy): Eukaryota > Viridiplantae > Streptophyta > Magnoliopsida > Poales > Poaceae > Triticum > Triticum aestivum. Next base: position 309,044,319 of record NC_057796.1, on the reverse strand, counting down.
TGGTGGCAGGTGGCTGCGGCGGCCTCATACCCGGCAGGCGTCCTGGTTGGGACCTCAGGTCTTAGATGGTAGGTTTGGCTGCGAGGTCTGTTTGGTATTAGGCCCAGACTATCAGCATCCCTTCATCAACTGGATAGGAGTAGCGACAGATGTTGCCTAGACGGTGGCTTTAGTCTTACTGTTGTATGACTTTGTAAGATCTTGTGTGCATTATTAATAAAGTGGCTGCATGCATCGTCCAGATGCAGAGGCCGAGGGTCATCCTCCTTTTCTAAAAAAAAGGGGCTTATCAACCAGCTTACAACCACATGAGTATAACTTTACTGGGACAGGGCCTGGTTACGACGACTCCAAAGTGATTGCTTCACAAACTGGTTGGAATATTCACCCCTGACAAATTGTGCCTGTTGCTTGCTTTGTTTTCTCTTTTCGAAGAAGCCAATTGGGAAGTGTGGTTCACACACATTCATGGTCAAAGTATTTGATAAGTGGAAGAAGGTTAACAATGGAAAATAATGTGCTTTCCTCACACATATGGGCACTACTCCCAACTCGGCTCACAATTTTGCAGTTCGGTGTTTTGAAAACTTGAAAAATAGAATGAACCATGTTGACGAGGTGATTAAAAAGCAAACTAAGAACATGGTTCTTGATGCAAGACTAAGGCTAAAGACTTCCATTGATGCCATGATGTAAGCAAGAATTATGTAATTTCAAACATTAGAATTTCTTAATACACTGGGTGTTAATGTTCCAAGCATGTCCCTTTAGAGGAAATGATGAATCCGAGGATTCCAGGAACCAAGGTAACTTCAAGGGAATGATTAAGCTTTTAATAAGGATGTACATGAAGTTATATAGAATCCTCCCCCAAAACAGTAAAGTACGCCTCACCAACTATTCAAAAGGAAATTGCTAGCATATTTGCAGAAAAAGTGAAGACCTCGATTAAAGAAGAAATTGCTAATAGCAATTTTCTATCATGGTTGATGAATGTAGAAATGAGTCTATAAAGGAGGAGATGACACTAGTTGTTCGATTTGCAAACATAGAAGGGGTGATAAGAGAACATCTTATTCATGTTAGAGACACTAGTGCTTTGGCTCTCAAGAACACAATTATTGTCATCATAGTTGATAATGAGTTGAATGTGCAAGATATTAGAGGCCAAGGATGGAGCAAGTAACATGAGTGGGGGGAGTGGACTGGGTAAAAGCTCTAATCTCAATGAGTGCCCTTGTGCATTCTATATTCGGTGTGTAGCTTATCAACTCCAGTTGGCTCTTGTTGTTGCTTCAAGGGAGGTACATGAGGTCCATACTTTTTTTCAGCATGCAAATTTCATTGTAAATACAGTTAGTGCATCTCCCAAACGCAACGATGAGCTACTAGAAAATCAGGTTGCTGAAATTGCTGGAGAGATTGAGTTGGGAGAGCTTAACACAGGAAGAGGAGCCAACTAAATAGGATCTTTACAAAGGGCTGGAGACACGAGATGGAGTTCCCACTACAAATCTATCGAAGGTTTGTTAAAGATGTTTGCCGCAACTATTTCAGTGCTAAGTGCTACCTGTGAGCTATGTTGAGATTTTCCCTGAAGAGGAATGGTGAAACAATATAGTAGCGGCCAACATTTCCTTCAGTGAGAACAAAAGTTATCGAACCAATAGGAGAACCACGCAAATTCCTAGTAAGCAGTACCTGCACACACAAGAGCAAATACTTGCACCCAACGCGGGCAAGAGGGTTGTCAATCCCCTTGAACTTGTTACTTGCAAGGATTAAATCTGGTAATGATAGATAGACAAATTGAAAACTAAAATAAAAAGAGTAAAATTGTTGCACGGTATTTTTGGTTTTAGTAATATGACAAAAGTAGACCCGGGGGCCATAGTTTTCACTAGAGGCTTCTCTCTCGAAACATAGCATACGGTGGGTAGACAAAGTACTGTTGGTCACTTGATAGAAAAGCGCATAGTTATGATGTTATTCATGACAATGGTCATGTATATAGGCATCACGTCTGTGACAAGTGGACCGAAAGAATTCTGCATCTACTACTATTACTCCACCAATCGACCGACTCCTACCCGCATCTATGGTATTCAGTTCATAACAAACAAAATAATGCTTTGAGCAAGATGACATGATATAGACAGAATAAACTCAAGCAATATGATTAAACCCCGTCGTTTTACCCTTAATGACAACAATACAATACGTGCCTCGCTACCCCTTCTGTCACGAGGTGAGGACACCGCAAGATTGAACCCACTACAAAGCACCTCTCCTACTGAAGGTACATCAATCTAGTTGGCCAAGCCGAATGGATATATCGGAGAGAAATACAAAGATATAACAATTGTGCATAATAAAATTTAGAAAAGACTCAATTACTTTCAGAAATAATCTGATCATAAACCCACATGAATCCCAACAACCACACTGCAAAAGAATATTACATCGGATATAACTCCTTGGAGATCATGGAGAACATTGTATTAAAGATCAAAGAGAGAGAAGTCATCTAGCTACCAGCTATGGACCCGTAGATCTGTGGTGAACTACTCACACATCATCGGAAGGGTAGTAAGGTTGATGTAGAAGCCCTCCGTGATCGATTCCCTCTCCAGCAGAGTACCGAAAAAGGCCTCCAAATGGGATCCGGAAGAACGGGAGCTTGCGGCGGCGAAAAAATTTGTTTTCGTTGGCTCTCTCTTGGTTTGGGGATTTATGGGAATTTACAGCGCTGGAATTAGGTCAAACGGAGTTGTGTGGGACCATGAGCTCAGGTGGCGCGCCCCCCTAGGGGCGCACCATGTGAGCTCGTGGCTCTCTGATACGTCTCCAACGTATCTATAATTTTTGATTGTTCCATGCTAGTATATATTCTGTTTTGGATGTTTAATGGGATTTATTATACACTTTTATATCATTTTTGGGACTAACCTATTAACCGGAGGCCCAACCCAAATTGTTGTTTTTTTCCTATTTCAGTGTTTCGCAGAAAAAGAATATCAAACGGAGTCCAAACGGAATGAAACCTTCGGGAACGTGATTTTCGGAACAAACGTGATCCAGAGGACTTGGAGTGGACGTCAAGCAACCAACGAGGAAGCCACGAGGCAGGGGGCGCGCCAACCCCCTGGGCACGCCCTCCACCCTCGTGGGCCCCTCGTGGCTCCACCGACCTACTTCTTCCTCCTATATATATACCTACGTACCCCCAAACCATCAGCAGAGGAGCCAAAACCCTATTTCCACCGCCGCAACCTTCTGTACCCGTGAGATCCCATCTTGAGGCCTTTCCGGTGCTCCGACGGAGGGGGCATTGATCACGGAGGGCTTCTACATCAACACCATAGCCTCTCCGATGATGTGTGAGTAGTTTACCTCAGACCTTCGGGTCCATAGTTATTAGCTAGATGGCTTCTTCTCTCTCTTTGGATCTCAATACAAAGTTCTCCTCGATCTTCTTGGAGATCTATTCGATGTAACTCTTTTTGCGGTGTGTTTGTCGAGATCCGATGAATTGTGGGTTTATGATCAAGATTATCTATGAACAATATTTGAATCTTCTCTGAATTCTTTTATGTATGATTGGTTATCTTTACAAGTCTCTTCGAATTATCAGTTTGGTTTGGCCTACTAGATTGATATTTCTTGCAATGGGAGAAGTGCTTAGCTTTGGGTTCAATCTTGTGGTGCTCGATCCCAGTGACAGTAGGGGAAACGACACGTATTGTATTGTTGCCATCGAGGATAAAAAGATGGGGTTTATATCATATTGCATGAGTTTATCCCTCTGCATCATGTCATCTTGCTTAAAGCGTTACTATGTTCTTATGAACTTAATACTCTAGATGCATGCTGGATAGCGGTCGATGTGTGGAGTAATAGTAGTAGATGCAGGCAGGAGTCGGTCTACTTGTCACGGACGTGATGCCTATATACATGATCATACCTAGATATTCTCATAACTATGCTCAATTCTATCAATTGCTCGATAGTAATTTTTTCACCCACCGTAATACTTATGCTATCTTGAGAGAAGCCACTAGTGAAACCTATGGCCCCCGGGTCTATTTTCCATCATAGTAATCTTCTGTCAACAAGCTATTTTCATTACCTTTTATTTTGCAATCTTTACTTTTTATCTTTATCATAAAAATACCAAAAATATTATCTTATCATCTCTATCAGATCTCACTTTTGCAAGTGGCCGTGAAGGGATTGACAACCCCTTTATCGCGTTGGTTGCAAGGTTCTTATTTGTTTGTGTAGGTGCGAGGGACTTGAGCGTGGTCTCCTACTGGATTGATACCTTGGTTCTCAAAAACTGAGGGAAATACTTACGCTACTTTGCTGCATCACCCTTTCCTCTTCAAGGGAAAACCAACGCAGTGCTCAAGAGGTAGCAAGAAGGATTTCTGGCGCCGTTGCCGGGGAGTCTACGCACAAGTCAAGACATACCAAGTACCCGTCACAAACTCTTACCCCTCGCGTTACATTATTTGCCATTTGCCTCTCGTTTCCCTCTCCCCCACTTCACATTTGCCGTTTTATTCTCCTTCTTTTTCGTTTGCCTTTTTCTTGCCAGATCTATTGTTTGCTTGTGTTACCATGTGCCTTCTATTTGCTTGCATCTTTGCTTGCTAAAAATCTATTGATATGGATCCACTTAAAGTGTTCTACTTGGATCATCTTTGATCCTTATGCGCTCGTGCTGAAACCCCAACTAGCCTAGTTGATGGGAAATCTTTAGATGAGCATGCTCATTTTGTGCGTCACCGTTTGTCTGAAAAAGGGAGACTCTTATGGGATCAAATAAACATATTGATGTGTTATGCTTGGAATCTTCGTGAAATCTATGATTTTACTTGTTGCTCTGAAAACCTTAAGAAACACCTTCCCTACCAATGTGAGTTTAGTGATAATGGAATCGTATCTTCGTATGCTAACGGTGTTTATAATTACTATGATGTTCAACAAATTGAAGAATTTGTTGCTTTTAAGGGTGCTTATGAAATTGCTTCTTTGATTGAAACATATGACGCTGCTCTTTACAAATCTAATTTTTTTGCCATACTTAAATATTGGTATGATAATTATGCTTCTAATGCCTATGCTAAACCATATATTGAGGACTCCTCCGCTGTCCAAGAAGAGACTAATATTTTGCAGGAATCTATGGAGGAAGAAAATAATGATATGCATGAATCTATAGATAATTATGATTCCGATGATTTGATTGAAATATCCCTTGATGAACATGATGCTTGCTATTCTTGTGGCCATGATGCCAATATTTATGAAGATGAATTTGCTATAGTTCCTTATGTTAAACATGAGATCGTTGCTATTGCACCCATACTTGATAGTTCCTTCGATGAAAAGCATGATTGCAATGCTTTTACTATAAATTCTCTTGATGTCAATTGTGCTAATAATATGCAAAACCCTAAGCTTGGGGATGCTAGTTTTGTACGACTACTATTTGTTGCAATGATCATGATTGGGGTGATTCTTCTTTTGATCTTGAAAATTTATTTAAGCCCCATGATGAATATGAGATTAATAATAGTATTTGCAATAATATTGAAAGTGGGTTTGGAAGAGTGTCAACTTTAGATCCCACATATTTGGAGAACGTTCAAATTTATGAAATTTTTGATAAAAGTCGTTTTGGAGAGGTCATGACTTTAGTTAATGATAATCCCACTATTTTGGAAGAGTGTCAACTTTGCATGCATGTGGATCGTGTTGAAAATATTTTATGTGATAGCTATTTTGTTGAATTTGCTTATGATCCCACATGTAATTATTATGAGAGAGGAAAATATGGTTGTAGAAATTTCCATGTTACAAAATTACCTCTTGTTATGTTGAGATTGCTATTGTTTCTTTCTTCTTCCTTGCATATGGTAGTTTTTACTTGCCTTGATAATTTGTTTGCTTATAAAATGCCTATGCATAGGAAGTATGTTAGACTTAAGTGTGTTTGTCACATGTTTTATGATGCTCTCTTTGTGCTTCAATTCTTGTCTTTCATGTGAGCATCATTAAAATTATCAATGCCTAGTGATATGTCTCCGTCGTATCTACTTTTCCAAACACTTTTGCCCTTGTTTTGGACTCTAACTTGCATGATTTGAATGGAACTAACCCGGACTGGCGCTGTTTTCAGCAGAATTGCCATGGTGTTATTTATGTGCAGAAACAAAAGTTCTCGGAATGACCTGAAACTTCACGGAGATTATTTTTGGAAATAATAAAAATACTGGCGAAAGAATCAAGGCCAGGGGGCCCACACTCTTTCCACGAGGGTGGGGGGCGCGCCCAGCCTGGAGCTCCACCGACCTCAACTCCAACTCCATATATTCATGTTCGGGAAGAAAAAAAATCAGAGAGAAAGATTCATCGCGTTTTACGATACGGAGCCGCCGCCAAGCCCTAAACTCTCTCGGGAGGGCTGATCTGGAGTCCATTCGGGGCTCCAGAGAGGGGAATCCGTCGCCGTCGTCATCATCAACCATCCTCCATCACCAATTTCATGATGCTCACCGCCGTGCGTGAGTAATTCCATCGTAGGCTTGCTGGACGGTGATGGGTTGGATGAGATTTATCATGTAATCGAGTTAGTTTTGTTAGGGTTTGATCCCTAGTATCCACTATGTTCTGAGATTGATGTTGCTATGACTTTTCTATGCTTAATGCTTGTCACTAGGGCCCGAGTGCCATGATTTCAGATCTGAACCTATTATATTTTCATGAATATATGTGAGTTCTGGATCCTATCTTGCAAGTCTATAGTCACCTACTATGTGTTATGATCCGGCAACCCCGAAGTGACAATAATCGGGACCACTCCCGGTGATGACCATAGTTTGAGGAGTTCATGTATTCACTATGTGTTAATGCTTTGGTCTGGTACTCTATTAAAAGGAGGCCTTAATATCCCTTAGTTTCCAATAGGACCCCGCTGCCACGGGAGGGTAGGACAAAAGATGTCATGCAAGTTCTTGTCCATAAGCACGTATGACTATATTTGGAATACATGCCTACATTACATTGATGAATTGGAGCTAGTTCTGTGTCACCCTATGTTATAACTGTTGCATGAATAATCGCATCCGGCATAATTCTCCATCACCGATCCAATGCCTACGAGCTTTTCACATATTGTTCTTCCTTATTTACTTTTCTGTTGCTACTTTTACAATCACTACAAACACTATCACTGTTAATTTTTCCATCGTTACCGCTACTATCATACTACTTTGCTACTAAATACTTTGCTGCAGATATTAAGTTATCCAGGTGTGGTTGAACTGACAACTCAATTGCTAATACTTGAGAATATTCTTTGGCTCCCCTTGTGTCGAATCAATAAATTTGGGTTGAATACTCTACTCTCGAAAACTGTTGCGATCCCCTATACTTGTGGGTTATCAAGACTATTTTCTGGCGCCGTTGCCGGGGAGCATAGCTCTATTCTTTGAATCACTCGGGATTTATATCTGCTGGTCACTATGAAGAACTTGAAAGACGAGAAAACTAAAATTTATCCCTCAACTACGAGGGGAGGTAAGGAACTGCCATCTAGCTCTGCACTTGATTCACCTTCTGTTTTGAGTAAGCTTGCGACACCTAAACCTGCTTCTGCTATTAATTCTGATATGTCGCATGTTATTGATGATGCCACTTCTGCTATGCATGATACTTATGATGAAATTACTTCTATGCTTGATACTACTGTGCCACTTGGTGAATTTCTTGATGAACAACTTGCTAGGGCTAGAGAGAATGAAATTATTGAAACTGATATTATTGATGAAAGTGATGATGAGGACTCTCCCCCTAAATATGAATTGCCTGTTGTGCCTGAGGGCTATGTTATGGATGAAGAAACTGTAGAGACTTTCTTGCTTGCAATGATAGAAGTGATCTTAAGAAATTATTAGCTAAGTTTAAACAAAAAACTCTGATTGCTAGAATGAAATATGGTCCTGCTTATGCTACTTCACCTATCTTTGTTACTGATAAGCATTATGAATTCTCTATTGATCCTGAGATAATTACTTTGGTTGAGTCTGATCCTTTCTATGGCTATGAATCTGAAACTGTTGTGGCACATCTTACTAAATTAAATGATATAGCCACCCTGTTCACTAATGATGAGAGAACTAGCTACTTTTATATCCTTAAAATATTTCCGTTCTCATTAAAGGGTGATGCTAAGATATGGTTTAATTCTCTTGATCCTGGTTGTGTGCGTAGTCCCCAGGATATGATTTATTACTTCTCTGCTAAATATTTCCCTGCTCATAAGAAACAAGCTGCTTTAAGGGATATATATAATTTTGTGGAAATTGAAGAAGAGAGTCTCCCACAAGCTTAAGGGAGGCTTCTCCAATTACTTAATGCTTTGCCCGATCATCCTCTCAAGAAAAATGAAATACTTGATATCTTTTATAATGGACTAACCGATGCTTCCAGAGACCACCTGGATAGTTGTGCTGGTTGTGTTTTCAGGGAAAGAACTGTTGATGAAGCTGAAATTATATTGAATAATATGTTGACTAATGAAAATAATTGGACACTTCCTGAACCAACTCCGAAGAAAAGGGGTATTCTATTTCTTAGTCCTGAAGATATGCAAGAGGCAAAGAAATCTATGAAAGAAAAAGGTATAAAAGCTGAAGATGTTAAGAATTTACCTCCTGTTGAAGAAATACATGGTCTTAATTTACCGCTTGTTGAAGAAACACATGGTCTTAATAAACCGACACAGGTAGTAAAGGTAAATTCTCTCTATAGATATGATAAAGCTGAAATCCCTCCCACCAAGTTTGCTAGCCAATGCCTAGATGAGTTTGATAATTTTATGGTTAAGCAAGTGTAGCGACCAGACCTCAAATGGTCTGTGCTGCTGTGCACCAGTGTCATCCCTGGATCAGTAATGCTGACACACACAGTACAAATGGAGGATTTATAACAAAGTAGCAATCACACACTTATTACATCGAATATCTCCAAAGAGATTAAGTATGATAAATATGGCTTAAGGCCATCTAAAAACGATAACAGCGGAAGACTTGGAAGATAAGTGAGTCCATCAACTCCAGCGGCATCACTGAGTATAAGACCACGACCTAAGGCACCTTACTCGTCCTCTGAAAAGTCTGCAACATGAAACGTTGCAGCCCGGAAACGGGTCAGCACATAGAATATGCTGGCAAAGTAACACATAGAGAATAATGAACAATAATAAGGCTATACTACATGCATATATGGCTGGTGGAAAGCTCTATGGTTACAGTTTTTGCGAAAAGCCAATTTTGCCCTACTGCAAAGGAATAAATTTTATTTAACTATCATGGTGGTTGTGAAACATTGAGATGGTTGACAGCATCTCAATCCCAATTAAGTGTCATCAATAACCCAACAAAATTAATTAGAAGTAACATGGTGATGAGATTCACATGATAATCCAAGTACTAGATACTCAAGTTGTCCATAACCGGGGACACGGCTAACCATGATTAGTTTGTACACTCTGCAGAGGTTTGCGCACTTTTCCCCACAAGACTCGATCGCCTCCGCTTGATTCTCGCACTACATGATGTTTGAGAAACGGATGACCGAGACACAGTCTTTCAGAAGTGTTTGCACCTTACGTATGGGTAGACAGTTACACCTACTTTCCCCTACATCTGCTAGTCTACCACTTTAAGAGTTCACACAACTTAGTCAACTATGCTAGAGCCCATAATAGCTTGCGGCTGCACACGGAAGTTTCTAGCATGAAAATCTTATGATCCCTTTGAACCTGGGTGGCGGTCCAAAAGAAAAACAGGCAATCCTGGAATACCCAGGTACCTCAATCCACCCAGATGTGAGTTTTAGTTGCCACCTTAAGTAAACCATTATTAACAATCTCACATCTGTCATGAATATCACTCAAACCCAATCCACGTCTACGAGCATAGCATGGCAATAATAATAGCAACGTAGAAGTAACTCCCAAGGGTTTGATAATGAAACAGGTAATAGGTACTACCTCAACTACTTCCCAAAGTCCCACAATTTAATTAGATCCTAATCATGCAATTGATTGAGGAGAAGATCTAATGCAATAAAACTGGGTATGGAAGGTATGATCAAAGTGTTACTTGCCTTGCTGATGATCCGCAAAACCTAGCGATTCGAAGTAACAAGCGGCACACTCCGGGTACTCTATCGCAAACAAACAAGCAAACAATCAGTACTCCTCTAATGCATAGGTAAAACACGAATGAAAGATCCAACCAGAAAGTTCAACTTAAGAACTCCGGTTTTCAAAAAGAATCAACTCGAACGAAGCAACGAAAGTCAAACTGCGAAAGAAACAAGCTTCGTTTACTAATCTGGATCTAGGTCAAATTTTTACAGTAGCAAAAACTTGTTTGAGTAGGTTAAACGGAAAGAGAATTTCGAGACGAAACTCTAGGCGCTTGAATCGCCTGATTCCGATAAACGAGCGAAAAGTTAAACAGAAACGAAGATTCGATCAGAAATCGAGATATGAGATAATCGCGGAAAAATCCGACGAAAAAGAAAAACGGACGAACGGTTAAAGAACGGACGTTCGTTAACAGAGAAAATCCGACGAACGCGTTTGCTAAAACGAACGTGTCGGTGAACGCTCACAAAATAATAAAACCGAAAAAACCGATCTAGGTTTTTTTTAAACGAACGGTTTTTTTTAAAAACAAAACCGGCAACGAACGGCGGCGAGGTATACCTCGTCGGGGGCGGGCTCCGGCGGGGCTCCGGCTGCTCCGGCGAGGGCGGCGGGGTGCGGCGGGGTGCGGGGGTGCTCGGGGGTGCGAGGGGGCGGCGAGGGGCGGCGAACGGCGGCGGGGCTTGAGCTCCGGCTCCGGCGGCGGGGTGGCGGGCAGGTGCGGGCGGCGGCGGGATGAGAAGAGGGGGGGCGGCGGCTATATATGAGGGGGGGGGTGCTCGGCTTGGAGGAGGGGGCAAGCTCCGGCGGGGTCCCGTGCTCGCCACGGACTCGGCGGCGGCAGCGTCGTGCTGGGGAAGGAGACGGCGCGGGCGGGCCGGCGGCTCGGCTGGGCCTCGGCCCGGTCGGGCGGCGCGCAGTTTTTTTTTAAATACGTTCCGCGGAAAAATTCGTAGAAAAATAAATAAAAGTCCAAAAACGATAAAATAAATTTTCCCCGTCTAGTTAGAAAATCTAGAATAGGGTGAACATTTTTTGACACAAAAATAATTTCTTGAAAACATGCAATATTTTTAATGCAATTAAAATTGCAAATAAAATCCGAATAAATTCCAAAAAATGATTTTAACATTTTTCCTCCAATATTTCAATTGTTTTGGAGAAGTCATATTTTCTCCTCTCGTTTATTTTTAAAATGAAATATTTTTCCGGAGAGAAAATAATTAAAACCAAAATCCTCGTTTTATTATTTGATGAAAATCAAATATGAAAATTCGAGAAAATCCCCAACTCTCTCCGAGGGTCCTTGAGTTGCTTAGGATTTATCGAGGATTTTGTCAAAATGCAATAAAATATGATATGCAATGATGATCTATGTATAACATACCAAATTGAAAATTTGGGATGTTACAGCAAGAAAACTTCAATGCTTATTTTGGTTGAGAATTAAAACGCAATGCTGATATGATTGAACACTTGAGTGATTATATGTCTAGAGTTAAAGGTGAACTTAAACTCGTTAGTAAACATGCTTCTATGGTTACCACTCAAGTAGAACAAGTACTTAAAGCTCAGAATGATTTGCTCAATGAATTGAATAGTAAGAATAATGACTTTGCTGTTAGAGTTGCAACTAGAGGGGATAAAGTGACTCAGGAACCTTTGTATCCTGAGGGTCACCCTAAGAGAATTGAGCAGGATTCTCATAGAACTAATGTTGATGCACCTAGTCCGTCTAGGAGGAAGAAAAAGAAAAATGATAGGACTTTGCATGCTTCTAGTGAACCTGTTGTTGACAAACCTGAGAATCCCAATGATATTTCTATTTCTGATGCTGAAACACAATCTGGTGATGAACATGAACCTAGTGATAATGTTGATAATGATGTTCATGTTGATGCTCAACCTAGTAATGATAATGATGTAGAAATTTAACCTGTTGTTGATCTTGATAACCCACAATCAAAGAATCAACGTTATGATAAGAGAGACTTTGTTGCTAGGAAGCATGGTAAAGAAAGAGAGCCATGGGTTCAGAAACACATGCCTTTTCCTCCCAAACCATCCAAGAAAAAGGATGATGAGGATTTTGAGCGCTTTGCTGAAATGATTAGACCTATCTTTTTGCGTATGCGTTTGACTGATATGCTCAAAATAAATCCTTATGCCAAGTATATGAAAGAAATTGTTACAAATAAAAGAAAGATACCGGAAGCTGAAATTTCCACCATGCTTGCTAATTATACTTTTAAGGGTTGAATACCAAAGAAACTTGGAGATCCAGGAGTACCAACTATACCATGCTCCATTAAAAGAAACTATGTAAAAACTGCTTTATGTGATCTTGGAGCTGGTGTTAGTGTTATGCCTCTCTCTTTATATCATAGACTTGATTTAAATAAGTTGACACCTGCTGAAATATCTTTGCAAATGGCTGATAAATCAACTGCTATACCTGTCGGTATTTGTAAGGATGTGCCTGTTGTGGTTGCAAACGTTACTATTTTAACGGACTTTGTTATTCTTGATATTCCCGAGGACGATAGTATGTCTATTATTCTTGGAAGACCCATTTTGAATACTGCAGGGGCTGTTATTGATTGCAACAAAGGCAATGTCACTTTTCATGTTAATGGTAATGAGCATACGGTACACTTTCCGAGGAAACAACCTCAAGTTCATAGCATAAACTCTATTGGAAAAATTCCATCAATTATTTTTGGAGGTTTTGAATTTCCTCTACCTACTGTCAAGAAGAAATATGATATTCTTATTATTGGGGACGTGCATATCCCCGTTGAGGTAACATAGTGTTATTCGAAATTTCTCTGGTTTCATGTTACTCGAAATGAGTTTGTTAACAAGACCTGATCAACCTTGTTAGTGGATTCCTTTTGATGAGCATGAGATGGATGAAGTTAGAAAGCACAACCTTCTGTACCCTCCTTTTACTTTCTGTTATTTAGATTAGATAAAGCAAAAATAGTATTTTCTGTCAGTTTTCTGAATTATCCGTGCAATGAAAAATACCCCGAAAATAAAAGTTCTCCAAATACCCTGAAATTGAAATATGATTTTTTCTGGAATATTTGAGAATATCAAGCACTGAGAACATAGCAGGGGGAGCAAGCACCTGGCCACGAGGGTCCAGGGCGCGCCCACCCCCTGGGCGCGCCCCCTGCCTCATGGGCCCATGGTGGCTCCCCTCCACTTATTCCAGCACCCACACACTGCTTCTTCCTCCCAAAAAAATCACCAACCAGCTCAAGCACGAGTTCTAACTCATTTTGCTGCGATTTTCGATCTCCTTGCTCAAAGCTCCACTCACAAAACTGCTTTTGGAGATTGTTCTTTGGTATGTGACTCCTCCAATGGTCCAATTAGTTTTTGTTCTAGTGCTTTATTCATTGCAAATTTTTGCTGCCTAGAGGACCCTGTTCTTGAGCTTGCATGTCAAATTTATATGGTCCCAAGTAGTTCTAATGCATGATATAGTCTCTAGGCACTTGTGGGAGTAGTTGCTATCAATTTTGTTGAGCTTGGTTCACTTTTATTTGAAGTTACTAAAAATATCAGAAATTTTCAGAAAATGATGAAGAGATTTTTGAGGGGTTCTTCGAGCCGAAGCTCGAAGGATAAGCAAAGTGAAGAAGAAGAGAGGCCCAAGTATAATCTCCCTCGCACCGCGGAAGTTCGGCCGTGTGAATGGCCTTGTGATGATTTCTTGAGAGCAGCCGGGATTTATGATGATTTTCATGAGTTGGCTGATAATGCAGGCCTCACCGACTTCCTCCGCGACCAACGCGAACAGTATCTCTTACTCACTAATATCTTTGTGCAAAATTTTCATTTCCATGCTAGGAGGTCACCACCTTCGGTGGATTTTTATTTATATGATGAGTATAAGGAGATGCCCCTCTCTGAATTTTGTAAGGTTTGTAAATTGCCCTTTTTGGGTAGCGTAGAGGAACCACATCGTGACGATGTGGAGGGGTTTATTGATACAATTGCTGTAGGGGAAACTAGGAAAGTTTCCGATGCAAGAATTACTAGCATACATTTTCCTGTTTTACGTTACTTTGCATTATTTGCTAGTAGATGCTTAATTGGTCGCGGAAACTGTGGCAACCTAAGTGCCCCTGATATTGTTATTTTGTGCCATGCCCTGTTTCGTGATGACACATTTAGTATGGGCGCTATTGTTGTAAGGCGGTTAAATCTTAACCGTACTAAGGGCCCCATCTTGGGAGGCATCTTCGCCTCGCGCCTCGCTGCATACTTTAACATACCTATTAGGCATTATGAGAAAGAAGAAAAAATGTTGCCTTCTGTTTTTCTAGACTACAAGAGTATGGTTGCACATGATTTCATTGTTAAGAACAGGAAAAAGGAGCTTAACTATAGACTGTTATTTGATAAAAATCACCATGAGACTATCTGCAGGCAAGTACCTTGTTCCGCTGGAGGCCATTCATGCCTACCGGAACCCCGCATCAGCTACAGAGCCAGATCTGGAACCACAATTTGTTCCCCCACGCCAGTCTGTTTACCAGTGGGATCCGGAGGAGATTGCCAACCAGTGGCAACCCGAGGCTTCATCTCAGTACGACCCCAACTATAACTTCGGATATCCGCCAGGCCAGCCGTGGCAGTAGACCAACTTAGGCCAAAAGCCTAAGCTTGGGGGAGTACGTATTTCTCACCGACATTACATTCATGTTCACACACTCATTGCTAGTTGTCGGTGCTCATACTTTTTCATTGTACTATCCATGCTAGTTTATTTTCCTTTTTGTGCTTTCTTCTTGTGTGTTTGAAAAACCTTAAGAAAAACTAAAAAAATTAGTTGTAGCTTTTAGCGAGTTTACTTTTCTTGCTGTAGTAATAGTAACTAAAAGAAAACCCAAAAAGATTTCCCGTTCTTCTTTTACTTGTTGGGAGCTTTCCCGTGTAAATAGCTTTATTTTTTTCTTTTCTTTGGGGGTCGATAGGAGAGGACCATAATGAAAATGTTGAAGTGGCTCTTATATGCATTATTGTTGATTTAACCAAGAGCCCATATTGCCTTGTCTTCTCCTGTTTATCAGATGCTTGCAGATTCCATCTTAGTCCAATGCACGTGCACTATTTTTATTATTCACATCGTTCGGTCGTGCAAGTGAAAGGCAATAATGACGATATATGATGGACTGATTGAGATGAGAGAAGCTGGTATGAACTCGACCTCTCCTGTTTTTGTAAATTTGATTAGTTCTTTATTCCTGATTCAGCTTATTATGAATAAACATGTTTGCAATGACAATTTGAGATTATAGTTGCTTATGCCATGCTTAATTAGCTAGGAGTTTATAATGGTTTATCTTGCGTGCCAACATGTTATTAAAATGGTTGTGATGTGGTATAGTAGGGTGGTATCCTCCTTCGAACGATTCGAGTGACTTGACTTGGCACATGTAGTTGAAACAAAATCAACAATAGCCTTCACGATATTTATGTTCATGGTGGATTATATCCTACTCATGCTTGCACTCAATGTTTATTAATTTTAATGCATGCTCATGACTGTTGTCGCTCTCTAGTTGGTCGCTTCCCAGTCTTTTTCTAGCCTTCACTTGTACTAAGCGGGAATACTGCTTGTGCATCCAATTCCTTAAACCCCAAAGTTATTCCATATGAGTCCACTATACCTTCCTATATGTGGTATCTACTTGCCGTTCCAAGTAAATTTGTATGTGCCAAACTCCAAACCTTCAAATGAAATTCTGTTTTGTATGCTCGAATAGCTCATGTATCAACTAGGGTTGTCCGTATCTTCCATGTTAGGCGGGTTATTCTCAAGAGGAGTGGACTCCGCTCCTCACTCACGAGAAAATGGCTGGTCATCGGGATGCCCAGTCCCATGCTTTATGCTAACCAAATCAAAATAATTGCAAACAAAACTCCCCCGGGACTGTTGTTAGTTGGAGGCACTCGTTGTTTCGAGCAAGCCATGGATTGATGCTTGTTGGTGGAGGGGGAGTATAAACTTTACCATTCTGTTTGGGAACCGCCTATAATGTGTGTAGCATGGAAGATATCGCCATCTCTTGGTTGTTATGTTGACAATGAAAGTATGCCGCTCAAAATATTATTTATCTCTATTTCAAAATCGACCTCTGGCACCTCTACAAATCCCTGCTTCCCTCTGCGAAGGGCCTATCTATTTTCTTTTATGTTGAGTCATCACCCTCTTATTAAAAAAGCACCAGCTTGAGAGCACCGCTGTCATTTGCATCCATTACTATTAATTTATATTGGGTATGACTATGACTGGATCTCTTTTACCATGAATTACAATGTTTAGTCAGTCCTTGATCTTTAAAGGTGCTCTGCATTTATGTTTTGCGGTCTCAGAAAGGCCTAGCGAGATACCATCTTGTTATATCATATCATGATTGTTTTGAGAAAGTGTTGTCATCCGAGATTTATTATTATTGCTCGCTAGTTGATTATGCGATTGATATGAGTAAACATGAGACCTAAAAGTTATTGTGAATATGGTTAGTTCATAATCTTTGCTGAAAACTTGAATGCTAGCTTTACATATTTACAACAACAAGAGCAAACAGAGTTCGTAAAAGTTTTTCTTTATCACTTTCAGTTTATCAACTGAATTGCTTGATGACAAGCAAAGGTTTAAGCTTGGGGGAGTTGATACGTCTCCGTCGTATCTACTTTTCCAAACACTTTTGCCCTTGTTTTGGACTCTAACTTGCATTATTTATGTGCAGAAACAAAAGTTCTCGGAATGACCTGAAACTTCACGGAGGTTATTTTTGGAAATAATAAAAAATACTGGCCAAAGAATCAAGGCTAGGGGGCCCACACCCTTTCCACGAGGGTGGGGGCGCGCCCCCCTGCCTCGTGGGCCCCCTGGAGCTCCACCGACCTCAACTCCAACTCCATATATTCGTGTTCGGGGAGAAAAAATCAGAGAGAAAGATTCATCGCGTTTTACGATATGGAGCCGCCGCCAAGCCCTAAACTCTCTCGGGAGGGCTGATCTGGAGTCCGTTCGGGGCTCCGGAGAGGGGAATCCGTCGCCGTCGTCATCATCAACCATCCTCCATCACCAATTTCATGATGCTCACCGCCGTGCGTGAGTAATTTCATCGTAGGCTTGCTGGACGGTGATGGGTTGGATGAGATTTATCATGTAATCGAGTTAGTTTTGTTAGGGTTTGATCCCTAGTATCCACTATGTTCTGAGATTGATGTTGCTATGACTTTGCTATGCTTAATGCTTGTCACTAGGGCCCGGGTGCCATGATTTCAGATCTGAACCTATTATGTTTTCATGAATATATGTGAGTTCTTGATCCTATCTTGCAAGTCTATAGTCACCTACTATGTGTTATGATCCGGCAACCCCGACGTGACAATAATCGGGACCACTCCCGGTGATGACCATAGTTTGAGGAGTTCATGTATTCACTATGTGTTAATGCTTTGGTCCGGTACTCTATTAAAAGGAGGCCTTAATATCCCTTAGTTTCCAATAGGACCCCGCTGCCACGGGAGGGTAGGACAAAAGATGTCATGCAAGTTCTTTTCCATAAGCACGTATGACTATATTTGGAATACATGCCTACATTACATTGATGAATTGGAGCTAGTTCTGTGTCACCCTATGTTATAACTGTTGCATGAATAATCGCATCCGGCATAATTCTCCATCACGGATCCAATGCCTATGAGCTTTTCACATATTGTTCTTCGCTTATTTACTTTTCCGTTGCTATTTTTACAATCACTACAAAACTATCACTGTTACTTTTGCCACCGTTACCGCTACTATCATACTACTTTGCTACTAAATACTTTGCTGCAGATATTAAGTTATCCAGGTGTGGTTGAACTGACAACTTAATTGCTAATACTTGAGAATATTCTTTCGCTCCCCTTGTGTCGAATCAATAAATTTGGGTTGAATACTCTACTCTCGAAAACTGTTGTGATCCCCTATACTTGTGGGTTATCACCTAGCTAAAAGGCTTTAAAGAAAAGCGCTTGTTGGGAGACAACCCAATATTTTTCCTTGCTGTTATTCAATAAATCTTTGATCTAGCCTCTGGTTAGATGTGGTTTTGTGTTTTAATTAGTGTTTGTGCCAAGTTAAACCTATAGGATCTTCTTGGATGATAGTTATTTGATCTTGCTGAAAATTCCAGAAACTTTCTGTTCACGAAAAAATTGTTAAAAATCACCAGAACGTGATAAAATACTGATTCCAATTGCAGTAGATCAATAAACAAATTATCTAGGTCGTCCTATTTTGGTAGAATTTTTGGAGTTCCAGAATTTTGCGTTAGTTACAGATTACTACAGACTGTTCTGTTTTTGACAGATTCTGTTTTTCATGTGCTGTTTGCTTATTTTGATAAATCTATGGCTAGTAAAAGAGTTTATAAACCATAGAGAAGTTGGAATACAGTAGGTTTAACACAAATATAAATAAAGAATGAGTTCATTACAGTACCTTGAAGTGGTGTTTTGCTTTCTTTCGCTAACGGAGCTCACGAGATTTTCTGTTAAGTTTTGTGTTGTGAAGTTTTCAAGTTTTGGGTAAAGATTTGATGGATTATGGAACAAGGATTGGCAAGCCTAAGCTTGGGGATGCCCAAGGCACCCTAAGGTAAAATTCAAGGACACCCAAAAGCCTAAGCTTGGGGATGCCCCGGAAGGCATCCCCTCTTTTGTCTTCGTCTATCGGTAACTTTACTTGGAGCTATATTTTTATTCACCACATGATATGTGTTTTGCTTGGAGCGTTTTGTATGATTTGAGTCTTTGCTTTTTAGTTCACCACAATCATCCTTGCTGTACACACCTTTTGAGAGAGACACACATGATTCGGAATTTATCAGAATACTCTATGTGCTTCACTTATATCTTTTGAGCTATATAGTTTTTTGCTCTAGTGCTTCACTTATATCTTTTAGAGCACGGTGGTGGTTTTATTTTATAGAAATTATTGATCTCTCATGCTTCACTTATATTATTTTGAGAGTCCTTTAGAACAGCATGGTAATTTGCTTTAATTATGAAATTAGTCCTAATATGATAGGCATCCAAGATGGATATAATAAAAACTTCCATATTGAGTGCGTTGAATACTAAGAGAAGTTTGATACTTGATGATTGTTTTGAGATAAGGAGATAGTGATATTAAAGTTGTGCTAGTTGAGTAGTTGTGAATTTGATGAATACATGTGTTGAAGTTTGCAAGTCCCGTAGCATGCACGTATGGTAAACGTTGTGTAACAAATTTGAAACATAAGGTGTTCTTTGATTGTCATCCTTATGAGTGGCGGTCGGGGACGAGCGATGGTCTTTTCCTACCAATCTATCCCCCTAGGAGCATGCGCGTAGTGCTTGGTTTTTGATGACTTGTAGATTTTTGCAATAAGTATGTGAGTTCTTTATGACTAATGTTGAGTCCATGGATTATACGCACTCTCAACCTTCCATCATTGCTAGCCTCTTCGGTACCGTGCATTGCCCTTTCTCACCTTGAGAGTTGGTGCAAACTTCGCCGGTGCATCCAAACCCCGTGATACGATACGCTCTATCACACGTAAACCTCCTTATATCTTCCTCAAAACAGCCACCATACCTACCTATTATGGCATTTCCATAGCCATTCCGAGATATATTGCCATGCAACTTTCCACCGTTCCGTTTATTATGACACGCTTCATCATTGTCATATTGCCTTGCATGATCATGTAGTTGACATCGTATTTGCGGCAAAGCCACCATGCATATTATTTCATACATGTCACTCTTGATTCATTGCCCATCGCGGTACACCGCCGGAGGCATTCATATAGAGTCATATTTTGTTCTAGTATCAAGTTGTAATCATTGAGTTGTAAATAAATAGAAGTGTGATGATCATCATTAATAGAGCATTGTCCCAAAAAAAGAGAAAGGCCAAAAAAAAGGAAGGCCCAAAAAAAAGAAGAGGGACAATGCTACTATCCTTTTTCCACACTTGTGCTTCAAAGTAGCACCATGATCTTTATGATAGAGAGTCTCTTGTTTTGTCACTTTCATATACTAGTGGGAAATTTTCATTATAGAACTTGGCTTGTATATTCCAACAATGGGATTCCTCAAATGCCCTAGGTCTTCGTGAGCAAGCAAGTTGGATGCACACCCACTTAGTTTCTTTTGTTGAGCTTTCATACATTTATAGCTCTAGTGCATCCGTTGCATGGCAATCCCTACTCCTTGCGTTGACATCAATTGATGGGCATCTCCCTAGCCCGTTGATTAGCCGCATCAATGTGAGACTTTCTCCTTTTTTGTCTTCTCCACACAACCCCATCATTATATTCTATTCCACCCATAGTGCTATATCCATGGCTCACGCTCATGTATTGTGTGAAAGTTGAAAAAGTTTGAGATTACTAAAGTATGAAACAATTGCTTGGCTTGTCATCGGGGTTGTGCAAGATGAGAGCATCTTGTGTGACGAAAATGAAGCATGGCCAAACTATATGATTTTGTAGGGATGAGCTTTCTTTGGCTATGTTATTTTGAGAAGACATAATTGCTTGATTAGTATGCTTGAAGTATTATTATTTTTATGTCAATATTAAACTTTTATCTTGAATCTTTCGGATCTGAACATTCATGCCACAATAAAGAAAATTACATTGAGAAATATGCTAGGTAGCATTCCACATCAAAAATTCTGTTTTTATCATTTACCTACTCGAGGACGAGCATGAATTAAGCTTGGGGATGCTTGATACGTCTCCAACGTATCTATAATTTTTGATTGTTCCATGCTAGTATATATTCTGTTTTGGATGTTTAATGGGCTTTATTATACACTTCTATATCATTTTTGGGACTAACCTATTAACCGGAGGCCCAGCCCAAATTGCTGTTTTTTTTGCCTATTTCAGTGTTTCGCAGAAAAAGAATATCAAACGGAGTCCAAACGGAATGAAACCTTCAGGAACGTGATTTTTGGAACAAACGTGATCCAGAGGACTTGGAGTGGACGTCAAGCAACCAACAAGGAAGCCACGAGGCAGGGGGGGCGCCTACCCCCCTGAGCCCGCCCTCCACCCTCGTGGGCCCCTCGTGGCTCCACCGACCTACTTCTTCCTCATATATATACCTACGTACCCCCAAACCATCAGCAGAGGAGCCAAAACCCTATTTCCACCGCCGCAACCTTCTGTACCCATGAGGTCCCATCTTGGGGCCTTTTCCGGCGCTCCACTGGAGGGGGCATTGATCACGGAGGGCTTCTACATCAACACCATAGCCTCTCCGATGATGTGTGAGTAGTTTACCTCAGACCTTCGGGTCCATAGTTATTAGCTAGATGGCTTCTTCTCTCTCTTTGGATCTCAATACAAAGTTCTCCTCGATCTTCTTGGAGATCTATTCGATGTAACTCTTTTTGCGGTGTGTTTGTCGAGATCCGATGAATTGTGGGTTTATGATCAAGATTATCTATGAACAATATTTGAATCTTCTCTGAATTCTTTTATGTATGATTGGTTATCTTTACAAGTCTCTTCAAATTATCAGTTTGGTTTGGCCTACTAGATTGATCTTTCTTGCAATGGGAGAAGTGCTTAGCTTTGGGTTCAATCTTGTGGTGCTCGATCCCAGTGACAGTAGGGGAAACGACACGTATTGTATTGTTGCCATCGAGGATAAAAAGATGGGGTTTATATCATATTGCATGAGTTTTGTAGCGACCAGACCTCAAAAAGTCTGATCTCTGTGCATCAGTGTCATCCCTGGTTCGGTAATGCTGACACGCACAATACTTGAGGATTTATAACAGAGTAGTAATCACACACTTATTACATCGAATGTCTCAAAAGAGAACTTATTACAATAAATATGGCTTAAGGCCATCTAAAAACGATAACAGCGGAAGGCTTGGAAGATAAAGTGAGTCCATCAACTCCAACGGCATCATTGAGTGAAAGACAACGACCTAAGGCTCCTTAATCGTCGTCTGAAGAGTCTGCAACATGAACGTTGCAGCCCGAAACGGGCCAGCACATGGAATATGTTGGCAATGTAACACATAAAGTAATGAACAGAATAAATGCTATCACTACATGCATATATGGCTGGTGGAGGCTGTATGGTTAATATGTTTTGCGAAAAGCAAATTTTTCCCTACAACAAAGGAATATATTTTACTTAACTATCATGGTGGTTGTTAAACATTGAGAAGGTTCCTCCAACTCAATCCCAATTAAGCATCATCATTAAACCCAATCAAATTATAATAAGAGTGATGAGATCAACATGATAATCTAAGAACTAGATACTCAAGATGTCCATAACCGGGGACACGGCTAACCATGATTAGTTTATACACTCTGCAGAGGTTTGCGCACTTTTCCCCACAAGACTCGATCTCCTCCGTTGGATTTCTCGCACTACATGATGTTTGAGAAACGGATGACCGAGACATA
Source organism: Triticum aestivum (assembly GCF_018294505.1). NCBI lineage: Eukaryota > Viridiplantae > Streptophyta > Magnoliopsida > Poales > Poaceae > Triticum > Triticum aestivum. The sequence continues at coordinate 309,021,591 of NC_057796.1, read as the reverse complement.
GTCTTTCAGAAGCATTAACTCTTTACTCTAGGTAGACAGTACCACCTACATCCCCTACATCTGCTAGCCTACCACTGAAAGAGGTCACACAACATACTCAACTATGCCAGAGCCCATAATGGCTTGTGGCTGCACACGGAAGTTTCTAGCATGAATAATCTTATGATCCCTTTGAGCCTGGGTGGCGGGACGTAGGATGATCACATGGGTCCTCCGGGATATCCTAGGACAACACTGGATTCTCCAGGTGCCCACAAGCAATCCACCCAGATGTGTATTAAAGTTGCCACCTTAAGTTGAACCATTAATTAACGAACTCACATCTGTCATGGATACACTCAAACCCAATCCACGTCTACGAGCATAGCATAGCAATATAAGCAACGTAGAAGTAACTCCCAAAGGTTTAATAATAAATAGGTGAATAGGTACTACCTCATCTACTTCCCAAAACCCACATGTTAATTCAGATCCTAACCATGCAATTGTTTGAGGATTGATCTAATGCTATAAAACTGGGTAGTAAAGAGGTATGATCAAAGTGTTACTTGCCTTGCTGATGATCCGCAAAACCTAGAGACTCGTAGTAGCACGCTTCACACTCCGGGTACTCTATCGCAAACAAACAAGCATACAATAAGCACACAACTAGAAGCACGGGTAAAACTCAAATAAGAGATCTAACCAGAAAGTTCATCTTAAGAACTCCGGTTTGCAGAAAGAATCAAACCAAATGAAGCAACGAAACTCAAACTGCAAAAGAAACAAGATCTGTTTACTAATCTGAACTTAAGACAAATTTTACAGTAGCAAAATCTGAAGGAAATATGCCCTAGAGGCAATAATAAAGTATTATATATTTCCTTATATCATGATAAATGTTTATTATTCATGCTAGAATTGTATTGACCGGAAACATAATACATGTGTGAATACATAGACAAACAGAGTGTCACTAGTATGCCTCTACTTGACTAGCTCGTTAATCAAAGATGGTTATGTTTCCTAGCCATAGACATGAGTTGTCATTTGATTAACGGGATCACCTCATTAGGATAATGACGTGATTGACTTGACCCATTCCGTTAGCTTAGCACCCGATCGTTTAGTATGTTGCTATTGCTTTCTTCATGACTTATACATGTTCCTATGACTATGAGATTATGCAACTCCCGTTTACCGGAGGAACACTTTGTGTGCTACCAAATGTCACAACGTAAATGGGTGATTATAAAGGTGCTCTACAGGTGTCTCCAAAGGTACTTGTTGGGTTGGCGTATTTCGAGATTAGGATTTGTCACTCCGATTGTCGGAGAGGTATCTCTGGGCCCACTCGGTAATGCACATCACTATAAGCCTTGCAAGCATTGTGACTAATGAGTTAGTTGCGGGATGATGTTTTACGGAACGAGTAAAGAGACTTGCCGGTAACGAGATTGAACTAGGTATCGAGATACCGACGATCAAATCTCGGGCAAGTAACATACCGGTGACAAAGGGAACAACGTATGTTGTTATGCGGTCTGACCGATAAAGATCTTCGTAGAATATGTGGGAGCCAATATGGGCATCCAGGTCCCGCTATTGGTTATTGACCGGAAACGTGTCTCGGTCATGTCTACATAGTTCTCGAACCCGTAGGGTCCGCACGCTTAACGTTACGATGACAGTTTTATTGAGTTTTGATGTACCGAAAGAGTTTGGAGTCCCGGATGAGATCGGGGATATGACGAGGAGTCTCGAAATGGTCGAGACGTAAAAATCGATATATTGGACGACTATATTCGGACTTCGGGAAGGTTCCGAGTGATTCGGGTATTTTTGGGAGTACCGAAGAGGGAATTCGTATTGGGCCTTAATGGGCCATACGGGAAAGGAGAGAAAGGCCTCAAAAGGTGGCTGCGCCCCTCCCCTTGGTCTGGTCCGAATTGGACTAGGGAAGGGGGGCGCCTCCTTCCTTCCTTCTCTTAACCGATCTAAAAGAATAACCGAGGGTTCTAAAACAAACCAAACGGTTTTCTAACGAAAACCGGCGGCTACCTCGGGACGCGTGACGGCGGCGGCGGCGGGCAACTCCGGCGAGGCGGCGTCTGGCAGAGGCGGGCAGCTCCGGTGGCGGCGCGGCGGCGGCGGCGCTAGGTTTAGGGTTTGGCGCGGGCGGCGGCTTGGGCTGCAGCGGCTCGGGCCTTCGGCTTATAAAGGCCGCCCGGGCGCAGTGTCCAGGTCGGACACGGCCCGGTAAGTCGGTTGACTTTTTAAAAAAAATCTAAGCAAAAAAACAAAGAAAAGAAATACTAAACGGAGTCCAAAAATCCTAAAATAAATTTTCTCCATCCTCTAAAAATATAGCGGACAAGGTGAACATTTATTTGGGCCTCTAATGCAATTTTGAAAAATGCATATTTTTCCTAATTCAAATAAAATAGCGATAAAAACTCCGAATAAAATCTTATTTGATTTTAATATTAAATCTCCAATATTTCTTTATTTTGGGAAAGTCATTTTATCCCCTCTCTTTTATTTTCATAAAAGAAATATTCGAAGAGAAAATAATTAAAATCAAACGATCCTCTTTTCAAAATTTGAGAAAACTCAAATATGAAAATAACGAAATCCTCAACTCTCTCCGTGGGTCCTTGAGTTGCGTAGAATTTCTAGGGTCAAGCCAAAATGTAATAAAATATGATATGCAATGATGATCTAATATATAACATTCCAAATTGAAAATTTGGGATGTTACAAGTTTATCCCTCTACATCATGTCATCTTGCTTAAAGCGTTACTCTGTTCTTATGAACTTAATACTCTAGTTGCATGCTGGATAGCAGTCGATGTGTGGAGTAATAGTAGTAGATGCAGGCAGGAGTCGGTCTACTTGTCACGGATGTGATGCCTATATACATGATCATACCTAGATATTCTCATAACTATGCTCAATTCTATCAATTGCTCGACAGTAATTTGTTCACCCACCGTAATACTTATGCTATCTTGAGAGAAGTCACTAGTGAAACCTATGGCCCCCGGGTCTATTTTCCATCATATTAATCTTCTGTCAACAAGCTATTTTCATTACCTTTTATTTTGCAATCTTTACTTTTTATCTTTATCATAAAAATACCAAAAATATTATCTTATCATCTCTATCAGATCTCACTTTTGCAAGTGGCCGTGAAGGAATTGACAACCCCTTTATCGCGTTGGTTGCAAGGTTCTTATTTGCTTGTGTAGGTGCGAGGGACTTGAGCGTGGTCTCCTACTGGATTGATACCTTGGTTCTAAAAAACTAAGGGAAATACTTACGCTATTTTGCTGCATCACCCTTTCCTCTTCAAGAGAAAACCAACGCAGTGCTCAAGAGGTAGCAAGAAGGATTTCTGGCGCCGTTGCCGGGGAGTCTACGCACAGGTCAAGACATACCAAGTACCCATCACAAACTCTTATCCCTCGCATTACATTATTTGCCATTTGCCTCTCGTTTTCCTCTCCCGCACTTCACCTTTGTCGTTTTATTCGCCTTCTTTTTTGTTTGCCTTTTTCTCGCCAGATCTATTGTTTGCTTGTGTTACCATGTGCCTTCTATTTGCTTGCATCTTTGCTTGCTAAAAATCTATTGATATGGATCCACTTAAAGTGTTCTACTTGGATCATCTTCGATCCTTATGCGCTCGTGTTGAAACCCAACTAGCCTAGTTGATGGGAAATCTTTAGATGAGCATGCTCATTTTGTGCGTCACCGTTTGTCTGAAAAAGGGAGACTCTTATGGGATCAAATAAACAGATTGATGTGTTATGCTTGGAATCTTTGTGAAATCTATGATTTTACTTGTTGTTCTGAAAACCTTAAGAAACACCTTCCCTACCAATGTGAGTCTAGTGATAATAGAATCGTATCTTCGTATGCTAAGGGTGTTTATAATTACTATGATGTTCAACAAATTGAAGAATTTGTTGCTTTTAAGGGTGCTTATGAAATTGCTTCTTTGTTTGAAACATATGATGCTACTCTTTACAAATCTGAAAATTTTGCCATACTTAAATATTGTTATGATAATTATGCTTCTAATGCCTATGTTAAACCATATATTGAGGACTCCTCCGCTGTCCAAGAAGAGGCTAATATTTTGCAGGAATTTATGGAGGAAGAAAATAATGATATGCATGAATCTATAGATAATTATGATTCCGGTGATTTGATCGAAATATCCCTTGATGAACATGATGCTTGCTATTCTTGTGGCCATGATGCCAATATTTATGAAGATGAAAAATCCTTTTGTTTGAAAGATGAGATTGACATCCTGAACATGGAACTAAAGTATGTCTCTTTCCCTATCTCTCTATGAATTATGGACCTACATTGACTAAATTACAATGTAGAGATTTAGTCACGTGCATATGTACTCATCAATGTCTAGATCATGCGACAAATTCATTTTTTACATACATATTGCAGTTTTAGGTATGTTGATGTGGAAAAAAAATCTTTACATAAGCATGACAACACCACAAGTATTCATCATTACAAAGTAGATGTGTTTAATATTGCAATAGATCAAGAAGTGATAGAGTTGAATAATCGGTTCGGTTCTCAAGTAACTGAGCTTCTAGATCTTTGTTCATCATTGGATCTAAGGCATGATCCCTTCAACAAGTCGAAAGATATGCAGTCTAGTGGAGAAATTCTATCCTGCAGATTTTTCTTGTGAAGAAAGAGATAGGTTGGAGTGTTAGCTACCACATTTCCAAGTTGATACATTCAACAATCCTGAGAACAAAAACTGCAAATCACTTGTTGGTCCGACAAAAGAAATAGTTAAGACTGGCAAGTCTTCTGCCCATCCAATGATTGAGAGGTTGTTACGATTGGTGATAACTCTCCCAGTGTGTGAATGTCGTCTGCATAATATTCTTTCCTTTGAGGACATGTAGGATATTACTGCAATTGCAAAGCGTGATTTGAGGTGGGGCGGTTACAAAAGCTACCTCTCTCCTTAGCGGACCATTGGTAAGGGAATAACATAGACCTATATGTCGTTATTCATTGGCACGGTGGCTCGGCCATCCTCCCCAACAACTTCCTCTTCATCATTCAATCCAATGGATTGGTTGGAGCTTGAGCCATCAAATTTTTTTCAACCTCTTGTTGCCAGCTTTGAGATCTTTCACAAGTTTGTTCCACTTTGGTTGGCCATTCAATTTCTCCAACAATGACTAAAACCGAATGGTTTCTTCTCGGATTGTTGGTACAAAGTGGACATCAACACCATCTATCAAATAATTAAGTAACATGGCAATTCGGCATTAAAAACTAGCAGTGCAAATTATGATGAAATGAAGCAATTCAACTTATGTGACTTTGGACTCCAATCTCACTTTGATTCCGACCAAGCACGTAAGCATAGTGGGTGATAAACTTGTTGACATGCTCTTTGATGGTTAACCATCTATGTTGGAGAGAGGCCACTTTGCAGATGGTATTGATAGGATGCGGCTCCACATATTCCTCGCGTTCATCATAGTGCTAGTGGATTTTCTCCCCATACTTGTTTCCCTTTTGCTCCATGCCACATATAGGGTCCATGCTTGTTGCCAATCAAGATTTAACCAACAAAACATACTCAAATATTGTGAATGATGGACATCTTGCCTTTGGTATTTTGCCCTTTTTCTTCTCAGTGCGTGATGTTTCCCCTAACATCAAACGTAGGACAATTTGGATCCCCCAAATCATATTCCATATGGTTTGTAGGCTCTCGACCCTCATTGACCGTGTCCAACATGAAATTCTCCAAAACTGATCATGATTTCAAATAAACTAAGAGGAAATGGAACTAATTGATTCAATGGCATATGTAATTAATCGATTCAATGGCATATCGAATGCAAAATGGCACAAAATTTGTACCGTCTCGTGAGGGGACATTCTGTCAAATAGGAGCTGGGCAGCCCGGGCGGGCGCCAGTAGTGCATGTGCTTGTCCACACCCGTTGGAGTTGAGGCGAGCCACACACCTCGTCGTCCAGTGCCTTCGTCTGCGTAAGTGCGTCCGGATCGCCAATCGAGCATCGGATCGTTGTCGGTCGACGGTGACTTCCTTGTCGAAGACAGGTCAGACAGGAGCGGAGCGACCGGGCGCAACGAAGGGGACACATCCTCATCGACGTAACATCCATGGCCGGAACTTCCATCGCCGCCACTTCTCGCTCGTGCTGCTTCCTTCGCCGCTTCCTCTTGACAATGTTCTCTGCCTTGCAACTCGGTCCCACGAACAACGCTGAGGCAACATCCGTGGCGGGGGAAGGGGAAAGGGTACCCCGACAATGACATCTAGGGTGATGGGTAGGGGCAGCGCGAATGGTGAAGCAAAGATGGAGGACGACAACGACTCAGAGGCAGGAAATGAAGGACGGCCGCGAGGAGGGCCATGGATTTGGTGAAATTTATGATTGATCCAATCTGTCTAGTCCGAAGTGACGGACGCATCCGGGCCTCCTCTTATCCGCCCTAGATATTGACCATATATGAAGGGCGTTAGTCACTGACTGGGTCATCGATCCCATCCTAAGGGGCATTTGAGAAGCTCGGCTGTACATTGTTCCAATAGCATAGCAAAAGTATTATGAGCTCGAGTTCACGTGAGCTCAAATGAACAGTACTTTCAAAAAGAAAGTTTAATTCTTTTGACAAAAATTGATTTTTGTTCTTATGCACGTAAATTTTCACAATGGAATCACATTCGTCCAGATGTGAAAAAGAACTAAATCAAATTTAGTTTTTCTCCCACACCTCCACAAATCATCTTTTGTTGCTCCAACAGATTAAAATCCCACAAGAAGACAACCGTGATGTATTTTGAAACACCTATTTTAGGTCATCTATTAAAGTTGGAAGGTTTTTGGTGGTAAAAATGACCAGAGTTACATATTGCCTTATTTTGGCAAAAACATACAGCTACAATACCAATGCTGTTAACGATATTAATAGTTTTCCCTATCACATTCTATAACATTGAGTGTGCATCAAACAAAACTAAGCACATCAATTTGCTGTGAAGATCATGAGTTTGGCATTCTGCTACTAACCGGCAAAAGAAAAGTATGGCAAAGCCATAATCAAAGCACAACAAAAGCATGAAATGCAACTCATATCAAAGCAATACCATATATCAAATATAGAGCAGCAGATACCGCTTGGATGCCCAAGCACAAGGAGATAACTTCAGTTCACACAAACAAGGTTCCCAAGATACAAATCTCAAAACTGTAAACAACCAAAGACTAGTTTGGTAGATGCTTAATGAAACCTGCACTCAACCACTCATGACACATCTTAGGCCTCATAGATCCAGTTGTGCTGGCTGCTCCTCCACTCTGCAATGCCCTCAGGGAACCACAGGGCGATCTCCTTCCTCGCACTCTCAACTGAGTCGCTTCCATGGATGACGTTCCTGGATGATGCAGATAAAAGTTTTAGAATGCAACCAGATAGCACAATTTATAATGATACATAGGGAGACACTAGTGTATTAAACAGGCATAAGCAGCAGGTTCAAGTGCACTGAGTGCGCTGATCTGTAGATGGCCTCGAACATTGTATTATTTTTCTGATATAAAAAAAGAAGATTAAAAACTAGGAAAATCAACATGGCTCAGACATCCAAGGAAGGAATTAGCAGCATTAGCTCTCAAGCCTGGCAGGGCGAAAGCTCTTAGGCGGCAACTGCAAATGTTTTGAGAAACAAGCCTTAGTTTTATCATCATCGCCATTTGAGTTCCCCAAATTTCAAAACAACTACAACAAATATTATGCTATGGCTATGCAGTCAAGAAGTGTAATCACAAAAAACGGCTCTGTGTACCGACTGAATCACAGCCACAGGTTCCTATCAAATGTGAAAAGTCCAAGAACTCTCTCTTGGCACAATGTAGCATCTCCAGTCAAGGCATGTCGCTAATGGAGACGTGGCATCGGGCCCAAGCAAAATCAACAAAATACTGACAATATAATCTAGTTACGATAAAGAGAAGAAAGCATTGCAGAAATCCTCGTTTAAAATCAAGCACACAGCTGAATCAAGCCGGTGCAATTGGGTAATACCATCCCAGACAAAACCACAGAGGTTATGATAAACACGGCAGTGTCATACGGCACTTCCTATGGTCTAGAGCTCTTCACCGAGACAAGAAAGAAACAAAAGCAAAAACCATATCAGAATATGTAACTGGGAGGACCAAGTGGAACAAAGCAATGCTCAGTGGAAAGAGAAGTCGTTTTTGGTTTGAAGGCTCACAGTGACCGATGCCACTACTGCCAAAAACCTATATGAATCATCATCGCATCGCAGAAAAAATTAGAATGAAAACCAAGATAAAATCAATGAAAGAGAATACGGAAAGGCTTCAGTGTGTGTAACAACATGAATCGATCAATGACAGACGAATCTGCCTCACCGAAATCCGCTAAGATCCTTTCGGACCTGAATCATCACAAGCCAATCCCTACTCCAAATCATACATGAATGACTAAAGTGCACACATACAACCATGAGCCATAAGTTCTGTCATACAATCAAACGCCTAGAGTCTGAATAAATCAGCAAGTAACGCAAACAAGATTTTATGAACTGAATAATTCATGTAAAATATTTCCCCTTTTGGACGATTTAGGCTTAGTTGGCTTAGTTTCCACTAAGCCTCGGCTAAACAACTCAGACGACATCAAATATTTGATTTGACTGCACCAAATAAGTAGTCTGCAACACAATCTCTCCACTACACATTCAAGTATCGAGGATTTTTGAATTGAATATTAAAGGCACAGTAACACGCAATCAGGATAAGCTATACACCATTCAACTCAATAACTACTTTCACTGACAACTTCAGGGTAAAATCTAACCTGCCGATGTCGACGGCAAAGTCACCACGGATGGTGCCGGGCTCAGAGGCCAGGGGGTTGGTGGCGCCAATTATCTTGCGTCCAGTGGAGACGACGCTCTTGCCCTCCCAGACCATAGCGACGACAGGGCCGGAGACGATGTACTCCACGAGCCCAGCGAAGAAGGGCTTGGAGGACAGATCGGCGTAGTGCTGCTCGGCGAACGACTTCTCCACGTTCTGGAGCTTCAGACCTGCATAGCCAGCTCGCAGATCAGCAAGCAAATCTTCACCAAAACCGTAATTCAAGCACGAACGTGAGAGTTGTACTGGTTACCTTTGAGGTAGAAGCCCTTCTTCTCGAAGCGGCTGATGACCTCACCGATCTGATTGAAGCAGAAACAAAAACAGTAGCACGGAGATGTCAGCACGAGCTAGCAGCGGAGCAAACGAGCCGACGGGAGAGAAGAGAAAAGCAGGAGGCGCTTACGAGGCCCCTCTGGACGCCATCAGGCTTGATCATGATGAAGGTCTGCTCCGACGCCATTGGTGCTGTGCTAAGCTTGAGATTTCTGATTGGGTTTGGACGGCGAGGGAGGGTGAGGGAAACCCTAGCGAGGGGCTCGGGCGAATATATAGCGGCCGGCCCGGCGACCGCGCACGTGTCTCTCGGTGGTGTCGTACCGTGCTACGGGCCTGGGCCTTATTCAGTGCTGCTGCCGCGAACAAGCAAGAAACAAAGGCTTTGTGGGCTGAATAGGAGTAACTCTCTATCAAAGAGCCCTAAATGAAAGAAATACTACCCCTCAAAAAATGAAAGAAAAACTTCCACTCAGGGATATAATTTCGGCTATCCCCTGAAACAATTTGCGCTAAATCCCTGAAACATATGCTACAAAATTAACAAGAATTATTCCCCGGTCAACTTTGATTAGTTATTTAAAAATATTTGGAACTAATGTTTGAATGGCTTTGACACATGGATTTAAAGATATCGGGTGATATATCGGAGCATACATAGTTGTCAGATAAATATATCTGATTTTTTCAGCATTCTTTTTTACAACATATATAATTTTATTACTGAAAATAGTATGGTGTCAATGCTGGAGGATAACAAATGTATGATTCCATTTTTATTTACTAACTAATTGATAAATACTGGCAAATTCTTTACTATAAGACAAAAATTGCATTATATGTGTTATTTAGATAATATTGTTCTTAATTTATATAACTAAACAATACCCTGCGCGTTGCTAGGGACATTTGTATGGGATAACATTAGCATGTTAACTTGTAGATTATTCCTTTTCTGAGCATGGTAGCATGAAACATGACAAAGAATAATCAATAACTATAATTGTTAATACACAAAAATATATATAATTATTACTCCCTCCGTAATAAGAGCGTTTAGATAACTAAAGTAGTTATCTAAACGCTCTTATATTAGTTTACGGAGGGAGTATCATGCAATAATAAATCTTGTAGTTTTCTTAATGTCTAGCAAACATATGGAACTATATACATAATATGGCTAATAAGGAGCAATTAACTTCATATCAATATATCATCAGAGATAAATATATGTACAAAAATTGGACATATGAAAGGTTCTGCTAGGCTTAAAGACTACATGTACATCTCGCAAGAAATACACGCTTGACAGGTCTACATGTCTCCTCGCTTCAAGCTTTGTCTCAAGTTTTTGCCAGCCTTAAATGTTATATGTTTGATAGGTCTACACGTCTCCTCGCTTCAAGTTTTGTCTCCAGTTTTTGCTAGCCTTAAATGTTATATGCACATCCTACCAAAAAAGACATGCTTGATAGGTCTACATGCGTCCTTGCTTCATGTGTTGTCTCTAACAGTGGACATTATCTATGCTATATCAGTTATCTATGCTTTATAGTTTACTGTAAACGTCAAAATAAGTGAAGAAATACAACTCGAGAGATAGTTACAAAAGGGAAAAGGAGATATAACCAGCCTAGATTCAACTCACTTGGTAGTGTATTCAGCAGACTTGGATGTGTTGCGACTTGACTCGGCTGAGGAAGGGAAAGATTTGTTTTGGTTCAGTTTGTTCCGGTCCACTTATGTTCGGTCAGTTCCGTAATAGAATGCAAAAAAAGTATCAGTGTGCAAACCGTGGTATCATGCAAGGAAGAGTTGTTGATGTGGCGTAATTGCTGAGGTGGATAGGTTGCATGTCAAGAGAAATATGATAGTGGGGATGAACTATTTATGTATTAGGGTTTTTATCATTTTGCCACTAGTCGTCTCGCTGCTCAATTTTGCCATCAGAAGTTACAACTGCTAAAAAGTGCCATCATTCCATGAGATGCTTTATAAAAAAATGGCATTGTTGCATTAGATGTTCGCTCAAAACGCGATTCTACACTATCACTATCAGGTTAAACCTGTTGAACATGTCATATGACCAAAATATGCCTAGACCAACATGTCCGATCTCACAATGATAAAGCATGGGTCCCACTTGTCAGCAATAAGCAAGGGATTAGTTTTAGAGGAAATTAAGGACGCTATTGGGGGTTGAGTGGGACCCACACTATCGTAGTGAGATAAAGGGGGGCTGTCATGTTGGTCCATGGGTGTTTTGATCATTATAACATGGTAAACGGGTTTTGAGCTAACAGTAATGATGCTTAGTGGCATTTTTTAGCATGCGCTAACACAGTTAATGGCATAAATGATGAAACCCCTAGGTATTATAGCTATGATGATTTTGTAAATACATTTTTTTTCAATTTCTTTACCACATCCGTGTCACGTGCGCACTGGTTTATTCCGGTGGACATATTGGGTCAAATAAAGATTAGTGTGTGGTTCTATATCGGTTGATACGTGGAGTATTATATTTGCATCGCCGACCCAAAAATTAAATATATCGGCCTAAATTCAGAAACTTGTGTTTCAAACAAGCAAATGCAAACAAGCACGCAATCACCATCGCAGCAACACAAATGCGGCACGTGGTGGAAACGGTCACAAAGGAAGAAGAAGGAAAAGAAAATTTCTCGGGGATTCCTATGCTAGATTAGATAATTTTAGAGAGATATTAGTTGTACTCCCACATTGCAGGACTGGCGGTGCGAACAGAGCCGTTCACCCGTCGCTGCGGTCGAGATGAATGCAAAGCTCGCATTCAGATCGATGCACCTGACAAAATGTTCAAAATGTATATTGTCACAGTAAATCCGAGTGCCAATTTTGATTATGTATTTCATTCCTTTCTGCTAAGTGTATATATGATCAAAGATAGTCCAACAGATACCAAGGAAATGGATGCATTCACATCGGGTCTACGTAATCCTCATTCATCGTCCAGTTGTTATAGGAGTATTAGCCGATTCGATTCGAAACTTCAGCCAAAAATACGAGTACCAGTAGTATGATTGATCTATATCAAGAAGCAGTCAAGATCGTGAGACAGTTTTGACCAAGACTCTGAATCGTCTGATCGATCAGCCAGCCGCCTTGCTCGCACCGTCCGTCATTTTGGCGATCGTGGCGCCACCGCCGTGGACCGCCGCGTGGGGCCTGCCTCGGCATCGCCGTCCTCCCTCTTCTCCACGACCGCCGCCTCCTCCTCGCCGTTCTCCGTGGAGGGCCCCTCGAGGTCGTCGCGGACGCGGAACGAGGCGTGGAGCACGATGACCGGGACGCCCACCGCCAGCGCGGCCATGAGGTTGGCCACGGCGCCGGCCGCGGCGATGTCGGCGAGCACGAGCGCGACGAACGCCGCGGCGACGAGCCGGCGGAGCAGCGCCAAGCGCGGGAACGGCGCGAGGAGGCCGAGGCAGACGAGGAGGACCTTGGAGGCGGCCATGAGGAAGAGCACCGACGCCCGGTGCCCCGCCGCGGCCAGCGACGCGAGGAGGAGCGCCCACTGCAGCGAGGCGTAGTGGTACCGGAACGTGCGCGCGTTGCGGACCCCGCGCACCGCCGCGGCCTCCGCGTCCGCCGCCGCGCCGAACGCCGACGGCCGCGGCGCGAACCGCGCCAGCGCGCGCCGCGCCCCCCTGGCGGCCGCGCACGCCCTGTCGACCGCCCGCCGGAACGCGCCCGCGCTCCCGGCGCCGGCAGTCATCGCTCGCCTCGGCAGCGGCTGCTTGATGGGCGGTGGTGCCTGCCGAGATTCGCCGCTCCGGTTGCTGGGTTTGGACTCAAGGGAGCCGGATGGCACGGGACGGGGGCCGGAGCGAGTCAAAGACGCGGGTTTTAACAAACGGCGCGCCCGGGGTTAAAGGCGGGGCCTCGCCCTCGCCGTGACGGCGAAAAACCGGGACTTTTCCACTCGTTTCCGCGTCGGTTTTGTTGCGGCAGCGACCTGGTCGGTGCGGCATGGTTGGTTCTTCCCCGAACGTTTGGCCGCGGGGCACCAACACGATCCTCCCCTACTTTTCTTTTTGGCAATATATTGCGATGTTGTTTTCTGAACAGAACAAGTACGAATACACGACGACTCAGCTTCTGTTCCTTCTGTTTTTAAAACACGGAGAAGATTTGCGTATCTTCTATTTACAGAAGGAAATTATTTGTTTCGTAAGCTATCAATTGGATTATTAAGAATTTTATTGCATGCATTTCTTGCGTTGACTGAAGCATAAACTAGCCGCTGCATAGAGCTCCCTTTCCTTTCCATGAGTGTGGAAGAGGCATCTCACTTGGTGCAGTCATGTCCAGCCTCGACGGAGAGAGGTGGCCCTTGGCAGAGTAAATTTCATATTTATGGTTAGGGTACTCTAAAACTATCATTTCTGTCCAAAATTACAAAAGACCATCGCTTCTGCGCTAAGTGGATAACAAAACATACTGATTATTGCGTTAGCTCGTTCTAACAGCAAAACTGACAGGTTGAGCCGACCTGTCAGACTGATGTGGCATGCTTGCGTGGACAACATGCTGAGTTAGACCACGGGCCACGTGTCAATGAGTCAAGTATTTTATCTTTTTTTCTTGCTTCATCTCTCCTGCACCCGTGACACCACATCTCCCTGCGCTCGACCTTCTTCCGTCGTCCGCTCCAGCCACCTCACCTCACACGGCGGCGCCGCCCTACGAGCTCCCCCCGGCACCGGCCGTCAGATCCAGGCACCGGCCGCCGGATGCATCCTGCAAGGCGTCGTGGCGCGCTGCCTCCTCCCCAACGAGCCTACCACATCAAACTCGACGGCGCGGCGCAGATGGGCGTTGAGCTGCAACACCGCCGTAGTGACTGACCACCCGGCGCACCTGTCAGGCGGGCGGGCACGCTGTGCCTCAACCTTGACGGAGCGGGCACGCGGGGCCTCGACCGCGCGAAGCGGGTAGGGGCACGAGCACGCGGGGGACTCGGCCTCGCCGGAGCGGGCAGGAGCGTGCGCACGCGGGGACTCGGCCTCACCGGAGCGGGCAGGGCGCAGGGCCTCGGCCTCGCCAGAGCGGGCAGGGGTGCGGGCATGCGGGCTTGGCCTTGCTGGAGCTGGCAGGAGCGCGGGCACGAGGGCTTCGGCCTTGCCGGAGCGGGAGGGGCTCGCGCGGGAGGCTCGGCCTAGCCGGAGGATGCTGGGGCGCGGGGGTTCGGCCTCGCCGGTGCGGGCAGGGTCAGCCGCCGCCGCTGTTCTTCCATGGCCGCCGCTCCGATGGGAAGGAAGAAGGGGAGGAGACAAGAGGTGTGTGGCTGACAGGTGGGATCCCCGTCCACCTCAGCAGGTCAATGATTGACTAGGACTAGTCTTCGCCACATCAGCCTGGACAGATGGGTCCCACCCGTCAGTTCTGCTATTAGACGCGCTCAATTTCGAATTAGTGCTATTTGTTATCCACTTGGCGCAGAAGCGGTGGTATTTTGTGATTTTTGGCAAAAAAAAAATAGTTTGGAGTACCCTAGCCACACATGTGGTAGTTTTGAGCAATTTACTCGGTCTTGCCACCTTTGAGCTTTTGGCTACAACAAACATGATTTTGATATTATTGTTCATCAGTCAACTATGGGATCATTAGGAGGAAAATCGTTTTGGGAGAATGGAAGTGCTTCATTCAACCAACAATTGTGGAAAGCTCACCCTCTGCACAAGTCGTGGAGGAGGAATTGTTTGGTCAGAACCTGGAGGATGCAACTGAAATGTTCCTCGAGTAACCCCCTTTCTTCTTATAAATATCTCACAAATTTCTTTTTTTACAACATCTTTAAATACTTCCAAATGTACGTGAATGGTTGAACATGTTTTCCGGCGATACGCTTTCAGTGAGAGGAGACGTTCGCGTCGACTACGAGACGCCTACGGTGACTTCGTAAAATCTCAAGATGATATGCCGGTTCAGTCTCTCGGAGATGCTCGTAGGGACAAGGTGTGCGTATCTGCGTTCATAGGGATGAATGTATGCGCGTTCATATGAGCGCTTGCGTCTATCTCCACTACTATTAAACAATCCAACAAGATTTTTCCTAAGTTCACCCCATAATTACCCTCAGTGCATTTCAGAAAATGTACATGGACCCATTACCACTGCATGATTAGACCTACTAACTTAATCTAACCGCCAGCGTTAATCTAATCCATACTCTGTGTGCACTTAGCAAATTACATTGACTGGCCGTACTCCACCTTTAAAGAAAATTACCCACCATGCCACCCATAAGTGAAAAGTAACGATTTGACAGTAAGGCGTTTTTTTTTCGTACCTGCATCGGGCCTCCGCCTCTGCCGCGTCGCTGCGCTGTTAGGCCTGCTCCGTCCCTCACATCCTTCCCGCTTCCATAGCCCCCGAACCCTAGCCGGTTGCGCCTCCGCAGAAGAGGAATCGGTGGTGGAGAGGATTGGTCGAACACCGGAAGTCCAAGACCTGCGACTGATTTTGCGGCGCATCAGCACCAGGCGATGGTGGGTATCCTGTACGTGCCGGTGGATCTACATAATGTGTCGGCGCAGGGCTGACACTGCAGCCAGGTGACGTCGCTACCGCCGCCGAGCACCATGTAGAGCTGCCGCGCGAGCCGGCCCACTCCGACACGCGAGAAGTACTCACCGCTCCCTGCCCGACGGCGGACACCACGGCCCCTGTGTCTCTGTTGCCAACGCCTCGAAGACCGGCGTGGTCTTGGCCGGCTTCAGATCGGGGGCCCGGGGAGTCGCTGTGTAGGCGGGCGAGCACGTGGGACCTGTATCTCTGGTGCCGGCCCTGCTCCTCCGGGAGGAAGTCCCTGGAGTCGAGCCGCAGGGTGAGCCCGCTCTGGTGAAGGAGTGGGTCGAGGAGAACGACCTGCGCTGTTCTTCAATCGCGTTCTGGTGAAGGAGTCAATCGCTGGTGAACGACATGCTTAATCTTGTACGAATTCTGAAGTTTGCTTTTCTCCTGCTATCTTCCCCATGAATCGCTAACTGGAATTAATGGAATTAGGAACATCCGATTGCTTTCAACATGATCAACCTCTGCCCTTTTATTCGTGGAAGAAGCAGCCCGTGAGGACGACCTGTTCTCCTTTTCAATCTGGTGCGTAAGTCTGAAGTTTCTCTTTCTCATGCCATGTTCCCATGAATAGCTCCCTAGAACTGACAGAATTCTGATCACAAGACTGCTTTCAACTTGATCAAGCTTTCCCTTTTATAAGAAGAAGAATCAGCCGGGGTTGTATTTTGTCTACTGAGATGGAAGAAGAGGCTAACACATCGTACCATGCCAACATGAGGTACCAAGCTTTCCCTTTCACTTTTACTTTTCTCTCATCCTGAAATATGGCACTTGCATAAGTTTTTTTTGCTGATGATCACTTTACAATTGCATAGCTATATTTTCCGTTTTGGTACCTCATGTTTGCATGGATTTTAAAAATTCGGATGAAGCTTGGGCATTTTGGTTTAGCTGTGGTGATCAAAAGGGCTTTGAGGTCCGAAAAAGGTATATGAACAATAGATCCGCCGATGCCAAGGTAACGCCAGGTCGATTTGTTTGTGCAAGGAAATGGAATGCTTAATCTCTTTTTCCAAAGTAAATTCAATTGTCAGGTCTGAAAATGTACAAGTAGCAAGGGCTACATAGGCTAATTCAGTTAACAAGTATGAACACTAAATTCAGTTATCAACTAATCGGCCCGCAACGGTGCGACAACGACGGTGTGCGCAGCCGACCTGAAGCCATGCAGATGGGTGTGCAGGTCGTCGATGTGGGGTTGCTGCGCGCGTATGCCGAGGTGTTCATCACGGGCGACGACTCGAGGGGGGCGACGAACAGGACGCCCTTGGACCGGCATGGCGGGGAGGCCATGTAGCACGTGTTGCTCTGATTGCCCTGTATCCTGGACGCCGCCGACCACAGGGGCTCCAGCTGCACGTGTTTCCCGGCCGCCTCCAACCAGAGGGGGCTCTTGCGACGTGTTGCTTTGTTTCCCGGCCACTGCGGACAGCGAGGGCTCCCTTTGCACGTGTTGCTTTGTATCCCGGCCACCGTTGACCACTCGGGCTCCGGCTTCACGTGTTGCTCTGCGTCCACTGCTTCTTTGGCGAGCTAATGGCGACGACGAGGACGCGCCCTGAGCTCGTTCTACCGCGATGAAGAACCATTTTTTTTAGAGGTAGAATGGGAATTCTAGGGGAACGAGGAGATTATTGAAATCAGGAGGTCATCATGGTATGGATATTTTTATTGTTTTTATCTGTTTCATACTACTATTGGATTTTGTTGTTTCTCACTAAGAGCTATTTGACTTATATAATCCCAATGTTCTGTTGTTATTTTCCAAACTATTAAAAACTGGGTGTGTGCTTTATTGTGAGCGTTCACGAGAGAAGCTTACTACTATTTGGAATAACAGGTTGCAAATACCTTCGTTGCTCTGGACCTTGTCATGGAAGGATTAACACTAAATGACCATAAATGAACTACATTGGCTAGGACCTTCAGATTATGAGTAAGCGTGGTTCCACCTTTAGTGGTTTGTGCATCTGATTTGTACGTTAGCGAGTTCTATGACTGATTTCACGTGTTCCTGACATTGCTTGGTACAACCGCAGGGGCGAGGATGTCTTATTGATGCAACTTGATGGTTTGTTTCTGTGTGAACTAGCAATCTTTTGTTTCTTAGATGCGCAAACTTGTATCTCAAAAGAAAAAAGACTAGCAATGTTTTCAAACTTGTATCCCAGAACTATGATGAATTATGTCATTTGATGAGCTTCTGTGGAAACTACTAATTTCCGTTGCCTCTATATACACACTTGCATATCTTTTTTCCCGGTGCCTATTGGCAGTGGCACATTCTTAGGTACCAACTAAAAGAAAATAAGATTGAAAATGTATTTTTCTTTGGTTGGGAATATTATACCTCAAATTTAGTTTAGTTTAGATCCAATGATTACTCTAAGCTATGAATAACACGTGAATTATGTCAGTTATGCAGTTTAAGAGGTCATGGCTGCGAGTATGACAAACAATTATATCTGCGTTACATGATGAGTATCTACATATTACCATGGTTTCCCGCGAGGTATTGGTGATGGCGTTGGTTGCCAAGATGCACTACCGGAGGGGGGCGGCATAATGCAAATATACTTGGTCACAATTTAATTTTCTTCATGGACTGATTTTGTATCAATTAGTTAACGATATTTGGTACTTGTTATGCAATGGACTTGGGAATGTATTCATAAAGCATGATATTTTCCAGTCATTTTAAGGACTTAGAAATTATATGCTATCTGCATGAGATTTCAGCTTCACAGAAAGTAGGTTTACATTGTTAATAGAATTACTATGTTTCATAATGAAATATATTTTAGTCGAGACGTGCGTTGCACGTGCATACTTACTAGTACTATGTTAAAAAGGAACAAATATCTCACTCTTAAAAAAAGAAAAGAATTCCCACAAAAAAAGAGAAAAGAACAAATCAATCAAAGGAACAACTTTTTTTAGACAAACTCCAAAGCTTTATTCAAACCGTCACAATGTTTACACGTACGAAGGTAAGACCATGCGGCTGCCCAAGCCACACATGTCGGCCAGCCGGTAGGGATAAATCATGCTTCGCGAGTTTGTGAGCCTCGACATTCGAGCTCCTGGACTCATGACTAAGAGTACGTGAAATAAAAGTACTCTTATGATCTACTACTTCATGAATGATTGCGCCATAGGAAGTCGGATTCTTGCTACAGATATCATCGATCACCACTTTGCAATCCGACACCACCTTGATCCTTCGCTCATATAGATCATCTGATAGGGCCAGGCCTTCTCTTATTGCCAAACACTCGAGGACAGCTGAATCTCCATTGTTGGGAAAGTCAATTGCTGAAGCCCTCAGGAACACGCCCTCGGCATCTCTAGCTATCGCCCCCACTGCACCATATCTTCCTCCTCTCCCTACGGCTGCATCAACGTTCAATTTTGCCATACCCGCAGGTGGTGCGGTCCAAGGTAGTTGTTGAGTCCTTGGTGGGTTAACTTGCTGTACTGACTTCTTCTCGATGCATTTCAGTTCGGATAAATAGGACTGGACAAAAGCCATGAATGGAGAAAGAACTCTGATAAATTTGCTCGTGAATTGCCTTTCGATGAGCTCCTCACAACACCCAAAGGGTAACGATGAAGGCAATGAAGTCATCATGCGATAAAGATTCATGCATGGAGAACAACCATGTTTTCGCATTATCATCTCAATGCTTACTCAGGTTGTCGATGATCGACTCCAAAGACAGCGCCCAAGTGCTCCTGGAGACGGCACGGTTCAGCAAGGCATGGCGCCATGTATCCTCTGCTCCACAAAGGTGACAAGCTCCTGTGTTTGACATATTGCGATGGTTTAAAAGAGCTGATGTAGGTATAGAGTTTTGTGCCAATCTCCAAAGAAAGTTTTTCAGCTTTGATGGGACCTTGATCCCCCATAATTTTTTCCATCCCATGCTGTCCAAATAAGAGTGAAACGAACCCTCCTCTCCATCTAAACATGCCTCCCTGCTGAGTTTGACTCACTGGATCGTCTTATATGCTGACCTGACAGTAAAGATTCCCCTTCTATATTCACTCCATGCCCAAAAGTCCTCCACTTGCCTAGTACAAAGAGGAATAGCCATGATCGCTTCCGCATCTATAGGGATGAAAACTAATCGCACTAGTTGCTCGTTCCAAGATGAGGTTGTGCTATTAATCAACTCAGACACCTTACTTGGAGGCGCGGGCATGAGAGATGTCAGTGGCCGCTTCATGTTTTCCTTGGGAATCCAATTGTCAGACCAAATATTAGTTGTTTCTCCATTGCTTATTCTCTTAAAAGACCATGTACCATTATATCTCTGCCATCAATAATAGATCTCCAAATCTGGGAAGGATGAGGGCCCAGAGTGGCTTCAAATAATGCGTGTTTCGGGAAGTAAACGGACTTTAAAATCCTGGCACTCAAGGATGATGGATTTTGAAGGATCCGCCATGACTGCCTTGCCAGCAACGCTAGGTTAAAGAGTTCTAGGTCACGGAAGCCAAGCCCTCCCAAGTACTTGGGCTTTGTCATAACATCCCATGCTACCCAACACGGTTTATGTTTTCCTTGCTTGTTGCTCCACCAGAACTGCCGGATCAGAGAAGTCACACTCTCACAAAGGCCTCGAGGGAGTCAGAAGAATGACATGGAGTACACCGGTATTGCCTGCACTACAGATTTGATCAGTGCCTCCTTACCTGCGGCAGATAAAAGCTTCTCCATCCATTCCCTAACCTTCTCCCATACACCATCTCGTAGGTACTTAAAAGTCCCATTCTTCGAGTGACCCACTTCAGTTGGCATGCCAAGATATCTATCACTGAGAGATTCGTTTTCAACGTTCAAAGTATTCTTCATATTATCTCTAGTGTCCTGTGGGCACCCACGACTGAAAAATATCAAAGACTTATCATGGTTTATATGCTAACCTGATGCCAAGCAATAACTCTCCAGTAGGTTTGAAACTGCATTAGCCCCTTCAATGTTCGCCTTAAAAAGTAGCAGGCTATCATCAGCGAAGAGTAGGTGGTTGACGACCGGAGTCGTTGTAGTCACCTTGATACCCTCCAAGTGAGGTGACAAAGAACTGGATTTCAGGAGGCACGAAAGGCCCTCTGCTGCAATTAATAAGAGATAAGGGGATATCAGATCACCCTACTGGATGCCTCTTATAGGTGTGAATTGATCAAGCCTCACACCATTAAAGAGCACCGAGAACGAAACTGGTCGCACCATGTTCATCACAATTTGTACCCAAGATGGTGTGAAAACCAACTTCAACATCATGGCCATAAGATAGTCCCACTCAAGGCAATCATATGCCTTCATCATATCGAGCTTAAGTGCACTGTAACTGTTCACCTTTGCTCTGATGCGTTTCATAAAATGAAGGCATTCATATGCGCTAATTATGTTGTCAGTTATCAGCCTTTCGGGGACAAAAGCGGACTGCTCCTCTGAGATGATGTTAGGTAGAATCTGCCTTAGCCTGTTTGCCACCACTTTGGATGCATCTTGTACATTACATAAACTTATGCGTCTAAATTGGGACAATAAAGACGGGTTCATTACCTTTGGGATCAACACCAAAACCGTGTCATTAATGCACTCCGGACTGTCCTCCCCTCTGACAATCCTCAGTACTGCCTCAGTCACCTCAGAACCACAAAGATCCCAATGGCACTGGTAGAAGTGAGCCGGAAAGCCATCCGGACAGGAAGACTTGGTAGGAAAATATTGAAAAAGTGCATTCTTTACCTCCTCGGCTGTGTAAGGAGCCACCAGCATCTCGTTCATCTCGGCAGAGACCTTGGTTGGTACTGTTTCAAGGACTGCCCCCATATTGCTGACCCCCTCGCTAGTGTATAGAGTTTTATAAAAATCATGTACCTATCCCTTCAACTCCTCAGTATCATTACTCATCACCCCTAGCGAATTCTGTAATGCCTTGATCATATTTTTCTTTCTATAGATGCTAGCTCTCAGGTGGAAGAATTCGGTATTCTTGTCCCCCGAGGTTAGCCAATCAATCATGGACCTCTGCCTCCATAGCAGCTCCTCTCGGTGATACATCTCCACAAGCATTTCATTAACCTTTAGTTCAATATGTGATGGTGCAATCCGGCTCAGATTAGACCTTAGCTTCTCCAATTCTTTCTTCAATCTTTTTATTTCTTTTCGAACAGTTACAAAGGTGTTTGCGTTCCACCTTCTCAGATCATGTGAAATTGCTTGCAGCTTTGTTCGGAGCTGGTCTGCCCTACTGCATAGTTCTTCACATGTCCATGCTGTAGTGATGGTGTCTCGCCATGTCTCATGGCCTTCCCACATCACTTCGTAACAAAAAGTTCTAGGGTTCTACCGTCTCGGCTGTTTTCTATTCAGACTCAACAATATTGGACAATGATATGATGTGGCCGCTATCAAATGGGTTAGGTCTGCCAGGGGAAATCTTGCCGGGCAATCTGCATTTGCGAGGGCTCGATCAAGACGCGCCTTGGTATACATTCCCCCGTTACTTTCTTCTCGAAGGTCCAAAACCTGCCAATATATCCGACGTCAAGTAACATACAAACATCGACGGCGTCACGGAAAGCCTGAATCTGAGCGTTACTCCTCCCTCCTACACCCTCGTGCTCTTCGGGGCGCAAAACCTCATTGAAATCCCCTAAACACACC
Source organism: Triticum aestivum (assembly GCF_018294505.1). NCBI lineage: Eukaryota > Viridiplantae > Streptophyta > Magnoliopsida > Poales > Poaceae > Triticum > Triticum aestivum. Next base: position 308,999,052 of record NC_057796.1, on the reverse strand, counting down.
CACAGAAGGTTGCTAGTGGTTGATACGTCTCCAACGTATCTATAATTTTTGATTGTTTCATGCTGTTATATTATCATTCTTGGATGTTTTACAATCATTTTATAGTCATTTTATATCATTTTTTTTGGTAGTAACCTATTGACATAGTGCCAAGTGCCAGTTGATATTTTCTGCATGCTTTTTACATCGCAGGAAATCAATACCAAACGGAGTCCAAATGCAGCAAAACTTTTTCTACATTTTTTTGGACCAGAAGACATCCAGTGGGCTGGAGAAGCGCCTGGGGGGTGCTCCGAGGGAAGCACAACCCACCAGGGCACGCCAGGAGGCCCAGGCGCGCCCTGGTGGGTTGTGCCCACCTCGGGTGCCCCCTGAACCGAATCTTTGCTCTATAAATACCCCATTATTCCAGAAACCCTAGGGGAGTCGACAAAAATCAATTCCAGCCGCCGCAGGGTCCAGAACCACCAGATCCAATCTAGATACCATCACGGAGGGGTGCATCATGTCCATTGGTGCCTCTCCGATGATGCGTGAGTAGTTCTTTGTAGACTAACGAGTCCGTAGTTAGTAGCTAGATGGCTTCCTCTCTCTCGTTTAATTCTCAATACAATGGTCTCTTGGAGATCCATATGATATAACTCTTTTTGCGGTGTGTTTGTTGGGATCCGATGAACTTTGAGTTTATGATCAGATCTATCTTTTTATCCGTGAAAGTTATTTGAGTTTATTTGATCTCTTATATGCATGATTGCTTATAGCCTCGTATTTCTTCTCTGATATTTGGGTTTTGTTTGGCCAACTTGATCTATTTATCTTCCAATGGGAAGAGGTGCTTCGTAGTGGGTTCGATCTTACGGTGCTTGATCCCAGTGACAGAAGGGGAACCGACACGTATGTGTCGTTGCTACTAAGGATAAAATGATGGGGTCTATTTCTACATAAATAGATCTTGTCTACATCATGTCATCGTTCTTATTGCATTACTCCATTTTTCCATGAACTTAATACACTTGATGCATGCTGGATAGCGGTTGATGTGTGGAGTAATAGTAGTAGATGCAGGCAGGAGTCGGTCTACTAATCTTGGACGTGATGCCTATATAACGATCATTGCCTGGATATCGTCATGATTATTTGAAGTTCTATCAATTGCCCAACAGTAATTTGTTCACCCACCGTTTGCTATTTTCTCGAGAGAAGCCACTAGCGAAACCTACGGCCCCTGGATCTCTTTCTCATATTATTTGCCTTTACGATCTATTTTATTTGCCTTTTATTTTCAGATCTATTAAACCAAAAGTACAAAATACCTTTCTGCAATTTATTTTATTTGGCGTTCGATCTATCAATATTTACAACTCTCTCACGTCCGTTTGCCATCTCTGGCGCCGCTACCTGAAAGGGATTAACAACCCCTTTTACACGTCGGGCTGCGAGTATTGTTATTTGTGTGCAGGTGCTGTTTACGTAGAGTTTCTTGGTTCTCCTACCTGTTCGATAACCTTGGTCTCATCACTAAGGGAAATACCTACCGTCACTGTGCTGCATCATCCCTTCCTCTTTGGGGAAATACCGATGTAGTTCTAGCAGGCATCCAAAGGAATTTCTGGCGCCGTTGCCGGGGAGGATCGTCACCATATACCAGATTCCTAATCACAAATCTCATCTCCTCGCAATTTACATTATTTTCCATTTGCCTCTCGTTTTCTCTCCACTTCGCAAAGATTTGTCGTTTTATTCACCCTCTTTTTCGTTTGCCATTTTCTCGTCAGATCAATCCTTGTTCTTGCCTTCTAGTCATAATGGCTAGTGTGCCTACTCCTCCTTTGTCACCAGATTTTGAAGTTTTATACTTCAAGAAACGACAAGGAGAAAATATGAAAGATGCTTGGTATAGGCTAATGGAATCTTATCATATTTGCAACCTAAAAGGAGATGCAAAGATTTTACTTCGTAATTTTTACATAGGATTGGCTTTGCATCATAGACAACTCTTAGATTTTGCCGCCAAAGGGAATTTTATCGAGCTTGATGCCAATGCTGCCTATGAAAATTTAGAAGGGATTTTGGGGGTTCCACCTCAAAAGAAGGGGTTCTTTTTTACCCCAGAGGGAGTTCAAATGTTGGACAAACTTGGTGATTTGCACAAACATATGGTTGAATTACAAAAGCATAATGAACCCCTCAAACATCATAATGGTAGTATCAATCGCATGAGTACTTTGATTACTCTTTGCAATAAGCGATTGGATATTTTAGATCTCAAGATGGTATCTTTTCCGGAGAATTTAGGGAAGCGAAAAGAGCCTCCCAGGTTTGAGAAAACCCTTACAAAAGTTGCCAAAACCACGGAGGACAAAACTTAGATCCTTGCTTTATGCCTAGCTAAGGGCGTAAAACGATAGCGCTTGTTGGGAGGCAACCCAATGAGTAAAATTTATTTTTGCTCTTTGCTTCTGTTCTTGAGTGTTTGCACAATTATGCTACTGTTATGATTGTGTTTTTTGTGTTTTAATTAGTGTTTGTGCCAAGCAAAGCCTTTAGGATCTTCTTGAGTGATAGTTGTTTGATCTTGCTGAAAAACAGAAACTTATGCACTCACGAAAATAATTTTCATAAATCAAAGAAACGTGCTTTTGCCCTGATTATTTTTGCAGTCGATTATTATACAAATTGCGCATGTTTTCCTAATTTCTCAAGGTTTTTGGAGTTTCAGAAGTATTAGAAATATTCATATTGCTACAGACTGTTCTGTTTTTGACAGATTCTGTTTTCTTTGCGTTGTGTGTTTGTTTTTATGATTCTATGGTTTTCTTTAATGAGTTCTTGCCATAGAAAAGTTGGAATACAGTAGATATAATGCAGAAATAAAATATGAATTGGTTTTCTACAGTACTTATACTAGTGATTTGCTTTCTTATACTAACGGATCTCAGGAAGGTTTTGTTGAGTTTTGTGTGATTGAAGTTTTCAAGTTTTGGGTTATCTTACGATGGATGAAGGAATAAGGAGTAAGAAGAGCCTATGCTTGGGATGCCCATGGCACCCCAAGTTATTATTCAAAGAGAAGCAAGCAACTAAGCTTGGGGATGCCCCGAGTGGCATCCCCTCTTTCTTCTAACGACCATCGGTATTTTATTCGAAGCTATATTTTTATTCGTCACATACTATGTGTTTTGCTTGGAGCGTCTTGTATGATATGAGTCTCTGCTTGTTTTGGTTTGTGTTTTAAGTCATGAATCCTTGCTGGACACACCTATTTGAGAGAGCCAAAATTATGGCATGACTTGTTAGGATAGCTCTCTATGCTTCACTTAAATTTTTATGAGCTATGGTTTTGCTCTAGTGCTTCACTTATATCTTTTTGAGCATAGTGTGCTTTAGTATTTTTGAAGAAATGCTCTCTTGCTTCACTTAGATTTATTTGAGAGTTAGTAATTTTTTTAAGAAATTCTCTCTTGCTTCACTTAAATTATTTTGAGAGAAAGAAATATTATGCTCATGATCTTCACTTATATTTGTTTGAGCTTATCAAAAGCAACACATGAAAATTAGTTCCAAAGTGATAGATATCCAAGGAGGATATAATAAAAACTTTCATGAAGATCATTGGACAAAATAAACTTGATTCCTTGTAATAGTTTTGAGATATGATGATGTGATATGTGAGTCATGTTGATGAGTAATTATGCTTTAGTAAGAATATTGGTGTTAAGGTTTGTGATTCCCTATGCAAGCACGAAAGTCAATAGTCATGCAATGAAATTACATCCTACTTGTGGTGCATTATTCGGTGTTAATTATGCTTAATGCTCGCTTATGATATTATTCGTTTCTTGGTTGGTCGCTTCTCAATCTTTTGTTAGCCTTCATTTTGCACTAAGTATGATCACTACTTGTGCATCCAAAATCCTTTAAACCAGTTTTGCCACATGAGTCCACTATACCTACCTATATGCGGTATTCTTTTGTCGTTCTAAGCAAATTTGTATGTGCCATCTCTAATTTTCAAAATAAATTTCTCTTTTATGTGCTCGTACCGCTCGCGAGGCGGTGAGGGGTGGCCAATATTTTCCATGCTAGATGTGTTATTCTCACGATGGGTGTTTATTCACTTGTCATTGCACGAGAGTAAGGCAAAGGTATTAGGGATGCCTAGTCCCGAAATGAAAAATGAATTTACTTTATGTTGTCAAATAATAAATTCCTTGGAAAGTGTTGGTGTGGAGGGCAACCGTGGATACGGCTAGCCATGGAAAGTGAAAGTATGGTTGAAAAAGGAATAAACTTTATTTTCTGTTTGGGAACCGCCTATGATATATCTAGCATGGAAAGTGTTGGGAGTTATAAATCATTTTCGTTGGTGGGAAAAGTATGCCTCTCAAAATGTTTTTATCTCTATCACTACTGCAGGATGGTGCTAACGCGACACTACGATCAGAGACCCTTCGGCGAAACTGTGTGCGATGCAATAATCGCAAACGGTGGTGTAAAAAACCCGTCAAAAAAGGTGCAAAACGTTTGCGATGACGGATGCATCAAACACGGTTCAGATTTTAGTTGCGTGTGCGATGCAGGGCATACGGTTCAGTTCAATTAACTGTTTGAGATGAGGCAACGCAAAAGAAATGGACAGCCAGATGAAGGCGTGTGCGATATACAGCATATGGTTCACTCGGATGAACTGCTTGTGATTAGGCAACACAAAAGAAATGGGCAACCAGATCAAGGTGTGTGCGATATACGGCACGCGGTTCACTCGGCCTTATCGTCAGTGTGTGACCTCTGTGGAAACGGTTCGCTCCCAACTAGCCTCTTCTTGTACCGTGGCAACCGTCCACCGCCTCTTCGCCTTTCCCTCTCGATTTGGAACTCCTGTCGGACGCTCTTCCTCCCTCCATTTGCCTTCACCCTTTCCTTCTGCCATTGTTCGATCGTCTTCTCCATGGAGGGAACAGGCCGGAAACGGCCCCGTTATTCTTGCCCCGATCTGAAAGATGACGTGGTGGAGGAACTCATTGATCGGTGCGACGTCATCACCTCGGCTAGCATGGCAGGTTCGTTCAAGACCATTCTTGAATCAACTAATAACATCATTACAAGCAACCCAAGGGTCCAGGAGCGGTTTGATCTCCCCTATCTTCTTCGCTGTGACCCTGATCACTGGCGCGGGGACGACGGAAGCCTCGCCTTGTGCAAGTTGATGCCGCTTGATATTGATACATGTGATGTTAAGATGCCATCACTTGAGCATAAGGCTTGGGCAGCCGCAAATGGAGATTGGGTTGTTTATATTGGGTACAACTGTGAGTGGGAACTTGTGAATGTGTACACTCGTCACCGGGTTCCACTTCCAAAAATCTCAGACTACCCTGAAGTTGAGCACATCGGTATTCTACGTACGTTCAAATACGATCATGGTGACTGTCGTCTACGGAAGATAGCAATTTGTTGAGTTCCCAACCGCTCCTGGAATTACACGAACTATGAAGTTGTTACTATCTCGACAAGCTTGTTGCCGTCCTTGCTTCCACGACTCGATGGATATTGCTCAAAAATCAATTTTTGTACACGGATGAGTACTGTGATGCAATTTAATATGAGGGTCTTGTGTTTCCTGCCACCACTCGTGGCACTGTTTTTGCATGGAATCCTTATGGTTTTGGTACGTTTGTCTTCCAGCGTAACTATAATTGTTTCATCCACATGCATGCGGGTTAGCTAGCTAGTTTCCCTTTACTAATTAACATTCTTGTGTTTCCAAGGTCCTGTGAACATTCCACCACCTATACTTGAAAATTTTTATAACCAAGGGGGAGATGACGATGGTGATGATCACGAGCATGAGGACGAGCAGGACCCATATACTCAGTGGCGCCTGGCAACTTATTCCGATGGATCACCTCTTCTTGTCTGTATACAGGGCACTGCTGATGTTAGTAAGGAAGCATGTGTTGTCTCACATGGTCGCACTCTCCGGACCTATTCCAACATCCGTTGCAGGGTATTCGGGATGGATACTAGTGTGCTAGCGCCAACACCTTCTCCCTGGTTCAGTATTGATAGTCTTGGAGAAAACTCACTCTTCCTTGGACAAAACTATCCAATGATGGTGCAAGGCAATCCAGCTGCTTTTGACACAACATTACTACCATTTATGAGAAGCAACTGTATCTATACCTCGGACATTGCTATGCTTCCCTACCGTGGCTATCACAATATGGGTATTGAAATAGGCCGCTTCAGCCTGGATGATCAATCCTGCGTTGGTCTCGAGATTGATAGTAGCTGGCCCTTCCTAGAGAATCACTTCTGGTTCAAAGCAAGCGTTTCCAACGCCGACAAGTGGTTGAGCTGAAGTTCATTTCATCACTTTCTTATTTGTTGTGTGAGAAAAACTTTACTTTACTAGAATGTTTTGTTGGAAATGATCTATAATCCAACATGTATCCTCGTTGTCGTTGTGGGTTGATGACTTGTTGTATGTAATCAATGGTACATTTGCATATGCGTCCATCAATTCACGCCTGCTAGTGGTGTCCATATGAACAGTGCTAGTGATTTTAGTTGCAAAAATTAGATAGTGCTAGTGATTTTTAGCTACATATTTTGACAAATCGCAGTGTTACAAGGTTGACAAATGGCAATGTTACTAGATAAACAAATGTCAATCTTTCCAGTTTGACAGATGGCAACATACCCAATATGACAGATGCAAATCTTACCCAATTGTTTCTACGTGGTTGCACACGGGTCATCCAAAACAACCGTTTGCGTTGAAGGGATGCACAAATCCTGTATTGCAAATTTTCCCTTGACTTAAGGGGGAAGACCATAGCTCTCACTTCGCATACGGGTGTTCTATCTAAAACGTTTGCGATCAAGAGCTGCACAAATCCTGCTCGGCACATTTTCCCTTGGCTTCCTGGGGAAGCTGTCGGTTTGCTGCTTCGAGAGAAACTGACACTTGTCATTGAGAGCATCCCATCCTCCGAGGACTTTGAGCGAAAATCATAAAGTGAGGAAAACCCAAACCCAAACACCTACAAACCCAAAGTGATTGAGCATCACTGAAGAGATTGATCCTGCGTGGATCCGATGCTTGTTACCTTTGAAGACTGTGCATCTTCCAGACGGTTAGGCGTCAAGGTCTAGAGCATCCAAGAGGAAATTGTGGATCGCCGAGTGACCGAGTTTGTGAAGGTTTGGAACTCACCTGAAGACTTACCACGAGTGATTGGGCGAGGTCTGTGTGACCTTAGCTCAAGGAGAATACAGTGAGGACTGTGTGTCCTCAGGTTTAAATACCTAGCCGCTCCAACCAGACGTACAACTGTCACAGCAGTTGGAACTGGTCTACCAAATCATTGTCTTCACCAAGCCTACTGGTTCTATTTCCTCAACCCTTCCATTTCCTCTTTACTGTGTTGTGTGCTTGTTCATATCTGATTGAAGACTTTGACTGAAGATTTCGTCAATTTCCTCAGTCCAATTTCTTTAGTCTGTTTGTCTTTATCCTGTTTATCCTGTGCTTATGCTTTCTGTACTCTGTGTTTGTTTTCATTTCATCATGATGTCTATGCTTATGTTATGTTATGACTGCATCTGAGTACTTATTCCGCTACAAGTAGTTCTTCGCTAAGGAATTTCCTCACCCTGAAATTCCTCAGTGAAGAATTCATAAAAATTGCCTATTCACCCCCTCTCTAGTCGTCTTAACGCACTTTCAATTGGTATCAGAGCAAGGTACTCCCTTGTTCTGTGTGATTTTGGTTTAACCGCCTGGAGTTTTAGTTATGTCGACCGCAGGTATGATCAAGGTCTCTGCTGGGTGTCCTACCTTCGATGGGACGGACTACCCCTACTAGAAGAATAAGATGCAAATGCATCTTGAGGCAATTGATAACGATCTCTGGTATGTTGTGGAGAATGGTGTCCCCTCTGTCACTCCTACCATCAACGCTGCTGACGTGAAGAGATTCAAGCAACTCGACTCTCGAGCGAAGAACATCATATGTGGCCATCTGAGCAAAGGGCAGTATGGTAGAGTGAGTGCTTTGGAAACTGCTAAGCTTATCTGGGATAGGCTGTCCAAGCTCAATGAAGGAGTCTCAACACAGCGTGACTCTCGAGTTGATGTTCTTCGTAATCTCTTCAACCGCTTCAAAAGACTCGTCAATGAAAATGTTCAGCAAACCTTCGATCGCCTCACTGACATCTCAAATGAGCTTCAAGCACTTGGTGCCACTAACATCACCGACCATGAGTTGGTGAAGAAATTGCTAAGATCGCTTGATTCCTCATTTGATACTCTGGCATTGATGATACAAGAACATGGAGATTACAAGTCACTTGATCCCGCTGATATCCTCGAGAGGCTAAACACTCATGAGTTTCAGCTTGCTGAAAAGAGATCTCTATGGACCGTGCTATGGCAGATCACGCGCTCTGAAGGCCAAGGCAGTGTCTGAATCTGAAGGTGAAGATTCTGGTAGCAGCCTTGGTGATCCTGAAGAACTGAGCCAGAAGCTAGCAATGCTCATGAAGAAATTCCAGAAATTCTCAAGACGTGGTCGCTTCGGAAAATCCTCAAGAAGTGATGATTCCTCATCCCGTGACTACAAGAAGAGACTGTGCCACAAGTGCAAGAAACCTGGTCACTACATTCAAGACTGTCCTCAGTGGGAAAAGGAATCAAAGAAGAAGAAATACAAGGATTATAGTTCTGATGATTCAAAGAAGAAGAAGAAATCTTCAAAATCTTCATCAAAATCCTCGAAGTCTTCATCTCATAAGAAGAGCAGCTCCAAGAAGGCTCGGGCATTCATTGGCAAGGAAATGGACTCTGAGGCTGAGTCTGAGGAACATGAGAAAGAGGAGGCATCTGAGAAGTCAGAATCTGGTGTGGCGAGCGTAGCCCTCGCTATTGCGTTCGTCAGCAAGTCCATCTTCAACACTGATGAAAATGGCTTCCACAACTAGGCTGATGACGACGATGATGACTATGCTCCCACCTATTGCTTCATGGCAAAGGGTGCCAAGGTACTCAAATATCCCTCCTCTGAATCAAGTGAGGATGAATCTTATGAAAACCTCAAGCCTAGCTACTCTAAACTTGCTAAGATTGCTATGAAACAACAAAAGGATTTTGATAAGGTTCAAAATATGTTAGATAAAAGTGATGATATGTTGGGTGAAGAAATGGATCGCACTAAAACTTTGACTGAAAATCTTCATAGACTTCGGTCTAAGTTTGACAACCTTCAAAGTCATCATAACACTCTCTTATCTGATCATGAGAAGCTTTCTTATGAATTTCTTCAAAGAAAGCAAGATCTTGAGAAGCCAAGGGTGAGTTATGAAAGATCTTCAGAAGGAGCGTGATTCAGTACTTGCTCAACAAATCAACACTGCTCAGGAAGAATTTATTGCTCCATGTTTGAAGTGCATTGAACGTGAATCTGCTAATTCTTCACCTGAATGTTCAAATGCTTCTACTGCTACAAATTCTTCACTTGTTTCTACTATCACTAATTCCTCATCTGAGAATATTGCTAGTATCACTGACAATGCAGGGCTGGAGGAATTGTATATGACATGCATGTACAAAAGCCTCAAAGGGCATCAGGCTCTTTGTGATGTGCTTAAAAAGCAGATCCTCAACAGGAACCCTAGGAAAGAGGGTATTGCCTTTGAGAGGAAACTCAATGCTGATGGAACATACTGGAAGCCTGAGCAGTACCCCAAAACCTCATGGGTTGCTGCAAAGGGACCTCCAATAGATCCATCTACTTTATCTGGCTTTACATGTGAATCTCCTCATTCTTCTGATGAGTCATTTAACTCAAACTATAAGCAGTTCAAAAATCAGAATGGTGAAGTATTTGCTAGATATGTTGGCACTAACTGCAGGAACGGCCCTCCTATGAAGAAAATCTGGGTTCCCAAAAGGTGCCTTGAAAGTCTTCAGGTGAATGTCATCATGACACCACCTGTGAAGAATAAGAACCCCAGATAAAATTCTTCATATGGACCAAATTCTTCATATGGATCCAAGTCCTCATACGGACCAAATTCCTCACGTGGATCAAATTCCTCAAAAGGACCTCATATGAACATCATCGTGCTAACACTTCTGTTTCGCAGGGAAGATCTAAGGGCTATGAATATGAGCATTATCCTTCTGACCATTATGTTCATAAGTCCTCGAAGAATTTCTCTGCTTATTCATATGCTTACCCTAACTCCTCTTATGTGAAACGAAGTGGAATGGCTTCTATGCCACCATTCTCTTATGGAGCTCGCAGAATGATGAACTCTTTGCCACCCCTTCAGATGTGGGTGGTGAAGAAAAAGAACTAATCTCTTATGCAGGGTCAGGTCTCCAGACGTACTTAAACGTCTGAAGAATTTGCTGGAGACCTGAAAATGCTTGAAAGGATGCAAGCTAATCATGAAGAAATGAACTTTCATTTCTCACGTCCTCATATTGCTATATCTGTTTTATTGCTTGATGAAATTGATCTGATGAATTTGATGTCATATTCTTCACTGATGAAGTATATGAGTTCGTAAGCTGCACTAATTCATCTGCAGGATGATCAACCCAAAGCCACTGAGTGGGTCCTCGATAGTGGATGTACAAATCACATGACCGGTGACAAGAATCTATTGATGGACGCTCCCTTATCTCCATCACATCTGAAGCATATCACCTATGCTGACAAAGGCAAAAGCAAGGTATTGGGTCTAGGTAAGGTTGCGATCTCAAAGGATCGACACATGGACAAAGTCATGCTTGTCGAGTCCTTAGGATTCAACCTCATGTCAGTCTCAATGCTTTGTGATCTTGATATGGTTGTTATCTTTGGCAAGTATCGTTGTGTTGTGATCATGGAAGCTGACCATTCCAAAGTCTTCGAAGGCTTTAGAAAGGAGATCTGTATGTTGTTGATTTCTCTATAGGACCACAACCAGCTATATGTCTACTTGCAAAAGCTTCAGAAGGTTGGCTATGGCATCGACGACTTGGTCATGCTGGCATGAGGAACTTGCACACGCTCGCAAAGAAGAAGCATGTCATTGGCATTGAGAATGTCAAATTCCTCAAGGATCACTTGTGCGGAGCCTGTGAAGCTAGAAAGATGACCAAGGCCAAGCATCCAGCAAAGAATATCATGACTACCACTCAACCGTTTGAATTGCTTCACATGGATCTCTTTGGTCCTAATCATTGTTCTGCATTCACTAATGAAGCATCTCTATATGCCTTTTTATTGTTGATGATTACTCTCGTTATACATGGGTACATATCGTCACTTACAAACATGAAGTGCAGGAAGTCTTCAAACGATTTTCCTCGAGGGCTTCAACCAACTTTGGTGTGAAGATCAAGCACATCAGAAGTGACAATGGAACTGAGTTCAAGAATACTGGTCTTGATGACTATCTTGATGAACTTGGTATTACTCTTGAGTTATCTACTCCTTATACTCCTCAGCAGAATGGCATCGTGGAGCGCAAGAACAGGACTCTTGTTGAGATGGCTCGCACTATGCTTGATGAATACAAGACGCCTCGTCATTTCTGGATTGAGGCAATTGATACTGCGTGCCACATCATCAACCGGGTATATCTTCACAAATACTTCAAGAAGACTGCATATGAACTCCTCACTGACAAGGAACCCAATGTGAGTTATTTCAAAGTCTTCGGTGCTAAATGTTGGATTAGAGATCCTCATCACAATTCTAAATTTGCATCGAAAGCACATGAAGGTTTTATGCTTGGTTACGAAAGGACTCGCACACCTAAAGAGTCTTCAACTCCTTTCACCACAAGGTTGTTGAAACTGTAGATGTGCGGTTCGATCAAACTAATGGCTCGCAAAGAGAGCACCTACCTCCTGTGCTAGATGAACACTCTCCTGAGGAAACCATCAAGTTCAAGGCTACTGAGGATGTCATTCCTACCGAAGAATCTGCAGAAGAAGTCATTCCTGATCATGAAGAACATCATGCTGGAACACCTGAAGAAAATGGTGCTGAAGAAAATGCTGATCCAATTCCTCGTCGTCAACCCGCTCATCCTCGCGTTGCAAATGAAGTGCAGATTGAGAAAATCATCAGCTACATCAACATACCAGGTCCTCTCACACGCTCAAAAGCTTCACATTTTTCTAACTTTTGTGGGCATTTTGCTTTTGTCTCTATCACAGAGCCCACTAAGGCAGATGTAGCATTTCTGGAGCCTGAGTGGATTCAAGCTATGCAAGAGGAATTACATCAGTTCGAGCTCAACAACGTCTGGGAACCGGTCAAGCGACCAGACCCTCGCAAGCACAATATCATTGGCACAAAGTGGATCTACCGCAACAAGCAAGATGGAAATGGCCTTGTGGTGAGGAATAAGGCACGGCTTGTAGCTCAAGGCTACACACAAGTTGAAGGAATTGATTTCGATGAAACTTTTGCACCTATTGCTAGACTTGAGGCTATTCGCATATTACTCGCTTATGCTAACCATCATGACATTATCTTATATCAAATGGATGTGAAAAGTGCATTCCTTAATGGTAAGCTTGAGGAAGAAGTATATGTTGCTCAACCCCCAGGTTTTGAAGATCCAAAGCATCCTGACCAAGTCTACAGACTCAATAAGGCCCTCTATGGCCTCAAGCAGGCCCCTTGGGCGTGGTATGATACTTTGAAGGAATTCCTCATGAAGAAAGGCTTCAAACCCGGTTCACTTGACCCAACCCTTTTCACTAAATCTTATGATGGTGAATTATTTGTGTGCCAAATATATGTTGATGATATTATCTTTGGCTGTACTGACCAACGTTACACTGACGAATTTGGTTATATGACGAGGGGGGAATATGAAATGTCTATGATGGGAGAATTGAAATTCTTCTTAGGTCTTCAAATTCGTCAACAGCGCAATGGCATATTCATATCTCAGGAGAAATACTTCAAGGATGTATTGAGGAAATTCGGCATGCAAGACCGCAAAGACGTCAAAATCCCTATGCCCACAAATGGCCATCTATGCAATGATGAAAATGGTATTGACTTCAATCAAAAGGTATACCGCTCCATGATTGGTTCTTTATTGTATTTATGTGCATCTAGGCCAGATATTATGCTTAGTGTTTGCATGTGTGCCCGCTTTCAAGCTACACCGAAGGAATCACACCATAAGGCTGTGAAGCATATTCTTCGATATCTAGCTCACACTCCAACACTTGGATTATGGTATCTCAAGGGCTCGGATTTTGATCTCATTGGATATTCAGACTCTGACTATGCTGGTGATCGTGTGGACCGCAAGTCAACATCAGGGACATGCCATTTCCTCGAACGATCCTTAGTCTGTTGGTCCTTGAAGAAACAGAACTGCGTATCACTGTCTACTGCTGAAGCTGAGTACATTGCTGCTGGATCGTGCTGTGCTCAATTGCTGTGGATGAAGCAAACCCTCAAGGACTACGGTGTCAATGTGAAGAATGTGCCTCTCTACTGTGACAATGAGAGTGCCATCAAGATTGCTCATAACCCAGTTCAGCACTCGAAGACAAAGCACATTCAGATTCGTCATCATTTTCTTCGTGATCATGTGTTGAAGGGCGATATCTCCATCGAGAAAGTGAAGACTGATGAACAGCTAGCCAATATCTTCACAAAGCCCTTGGATGAGAAGAGATTTAGCAAGTTGCGGTGTGAGCTAAATATCCTAGAATCTTCGAATGTCCTTTGAAAAGGACACACATCCTAACACTTATGCTAAATAGATGACTTAGATGTGCAACACACGAAGTAACGTTTTTCTTCAATCAATGAAGACTAACACTCTAAGAGTGAAGAAATTAACGAAGAATTTGATTCTCAGAGCCCTACGACAATTGTACGCGGCGTCTGAAATCATCATTCTTATACGGTGGGTCACGCCACCAACAAAAGTTGAAAATCTTCAATTTGAGTTTTTCTTCATGTTTGAAATTCCTCAGTTGTTCAATTTCTTCAACTTTCCACCATCTTCACTGTTTCCGTCATTATTCTTCATTGACTATATATATATATGAGTTTATGTCCTCTACAGCATTCACTTATTGCTATTTTTTCAAGTTGCTTTTTCTGCTAAGTGAATGTGATCGTACCCTTCCCCCTCTATGCTAAACTCAACCCAATCTATTCACAAACTCTTCATGTGCATTCTGTTTGAAACCCGTTCAAAATCTTCACTGTGTCCTTGCCAGCTGAAGAAATTGCGAACGAAACATTAAAATTTCCTTATCTAAATTTTTGCCTTTTGTCGCTCAAACCGTTCCACATTCCACGATATGATTATCTATTCACCCACGATCTCACACGATCTCCACCTCTCAGTACGTGGGTGACACATGTCACAAGGATGAGAAAGGTCAGGGGCACGTTCGTCCATTTTCCTCTGGCGAGCGGTTTTTCACCTCGGCTATAAATACCCCTCACCCTCTTTAGACTGTTTTTACTCCGCTCGACCTCACTCCCTCACTCGAGCTCTCAAAACCTAGCGCCGCCGCTACTTCCATCGTCGTCGGTGAGGAAGAGCTTCACTGCCTCGACCTCGTCGCCGTCGTACTCGTGCTGGCCGCGGATTTCTTCACTCCGCCGCCGCCGTAGCTGTCTTCCTCTACCAAGTTAGGGTGTGGAAGATCTGAACCGATGAGCTTCAAATCTACTATTCACAGTTTGTCGTGTTCTTCGACAAGGGTAATTAAAAGTCATTTTTACTGCCCTTGTTGATTCCTTTGATTTCTACAAATCTTCAAAAGGTGTTTATTCTTCAATCTTCATACTCTAAACACCTCACACAAACATCAGTTCTTGATCTGTTTCCCTAAGCTACATTTTTCTTCAAGATTCCTCAATTGTGTGGATTTTCAATCTATACAACTCTGGAACCTAAGTCAAAGAACGCTTAGTGAAATTCCTCAAGACACATCTGGTCAAATTCCTCAAACTTGTTCTTTTTTTGCAAAAACTTATGAGAACGCATATGACCTCTCCAAATTCATCGCACCTATACTCTGTTCATAGGTACACATGTCCGCTGCTGAATCACTAGGTTCTCATCAACTTAACTCATTTGTAGCGTTCCTCGAAGAAAAGTTACGTACCTCATAAGAGAACTCAATTGTTCAGAATCCTCAGCTGAAGAAAATGGCTGACGGTAAGAAACCTCAGAAGGGAGGGAAGAAGTTGGAAGTCAACAATGCTTTTGAGATACCTGAAGACATCTATGCAGGGTACAACACTCCTCCTCATGAAACGAAGAATGAGCGCAAAGTGCGCATACAGAGGATTGAGAGGAGATGGGCCATAGAATGGAGGGAATATCGCTATGTCACTCCCAAGTACATGAAGAAATTCGCTGTACACCCTCCATGCCCAAGACCTCTATAAGTGCATCTAGTGCCCCTTAGTGATTTTGGTGTATTGAAGACTTATAGGTTAAGGAACTAATGTGTTTGTGAGTGTACACAGGTCTATAAGTCTATGAGGAGTTTGATATTTACAGAGAAAGTCGACCCCTAAAATGAATGTCTTCGACTGAAGACTTTGGATTTCTGAAGACTTTCTGAAGACTTTGAAAGTGAAGAAATTGGTGTGACCGTGAAGACTTGGTATTCATGCGAGGAACATGAAGTGTGAAGACTTTTGTTTTCATAGTTTCTTTTTGTCCTTCTTGAGTCATAGGAAACACCGTACTGTTAAAGGGGGTCGAGGAAATACTAAGGAAAATTTTCCAAGTGATGCTCATCTCTAAATCGTACACCTACCAATCCCTTCGAGTGAAGCCATTGGAAATCTCATGCAGCTCAGTCAATTTGTTCAGTGACAGAGACGAAGTTCTTCTGGTCTCTGAGGAATTTGTTCTGACTGAGGAGTTGGGAATTCGCCAGTGCGGATTGCCTACAAGTGAGGAATATGATAGCCCTGAGGAATTTGATAGTCAAATTTCCGACCGTTGTTGTGCTATGTGCCAGCTGCCCCAAAATATCTTACCCACCTAACGGTCATATCATTGAAGGGAATTTATGTCTTATCATGTCGGGCTGCTCCCTAGGCTATAAATA
Organism: Triticum aestivum; assembly: GCF_018294505.1. Classification (NCBI taxonomy): domain Eukaryota; kingdom Viridiplantae; phylum Streptophyta; class Magnoliopsida; order Poales; family Poaceae; genus Triticum; species Triticum aestivum. Next base: position 308,982,932 of record NC_057796.1, on the reverse strand, counting down.
GCCGCCCCCTACAACCACTAGCTGGTTGGCTGCTCTGAGAGAAACTGACACTTGTCATTGAGAGCATCCCATCCTCCAAGGACTTTGAGCGAAAATCATCAAGTGGGAAAACCCAAACCCAAACACCTACAAACCCAAAGTGATTGAGCATCACTGAAGAGATTGATCCTGCGTGGATCCGACGCTTGTTACCTTTGAAGACTGTGCATCTTCCAGACGGTTAGGCGTCATGGCCTGAGCATGCAAGAGGAAATTGTGGATCGCCGAGTGACCGAGTTTGTGAAGGTTTGGAAGTCGCCTGAAGACTTACCACGAGTGATTGGGTGAGGTCTATGTGACCTTAACTCAAGGAGAATACGGTGAGGACTGTGTGTCCTCAGGTTTAAATACCTAGCCACTCCAACCAGACGTACAACTGTCACAACAGTTGGAGCTGGTCTACCAAATCATTGTCTTCACCAAGCCTACTGGTTCTATTTCCTCAACTCTTTGATTTCCTCATTACTGTGTTGTGTGCTTGTTCATATCTGTTTGAAGACTTTGACTGAAGACTTTCTCAATTTCCTCAGTTCAATTTCTTCAGTCTGTTTGTCTTCATCCTGTTTTATCATGTGCTTACGCTTCATGTACTCCGTGTCTGTTTTCATTTCATCATGATGTCCATGTTTACGTTGTGTCATGTATGCATCTGAGTACTTATTCCGCTGTAAGTAGTTCTTCGCTTAGGAATTTCCTCACCCTGAAATTCCTCAGTGAAGAATTCATAAAAATCGCCTATTCACCCCCTCTAGTTGACAACACACTTTCAATTGGTATCAGAGCAAGGTACTCCCTTGTTCTGTGTGATTTTGGTTTAACCGCCTGGAGTTTTAGTTATGTCGACCACAGGTATGATCAAGGTCTCTGCTGGGTGTCCTACCTTCGATGGGACGGACTACCCCTACTAGAAGAATAAGATGCAAATGCATCTTGAGGCAATTGATAACAATCTCTGGTATGTTGTGGAGAATGGTGTCCCCTCTGTCACTCCTACCATCAACGCTGCTGATGTGAAGAGATTCAAGCAACTCGACTCACAAGCGAAGAATATCATATGTGGCCATCTGAGCAAAGGGCAGTATGGTAGAGTGAGTGCTTTGGAAACTGCCAAGCTTATCTAGGATAGGCTGTCCAAGGTCAATGAAGGAGTCTCAACACAGCGTGACTCTCGAGTTGACGTTCTTCGCAATCTCTTCAACCGCTTCAAAAGACTCGACAATGAAAATGTTCATGTAGCGACCCGACCTCAGACGGTCAAGTCTCTGTGCTTCATTGTCATCCCTGGATCGGTAATGCTGACACACACAATACTCGAAGGATTTATAACAGAGTAGCAATCACACACTTATTGCATCGAATGTCTCCAAAAGAGAACTTATTACAATAAATATGTCTTAAGGCCATCTAAATAAGATAACAGCGGAAGGCTTGGAAGATAAAGTGAGTCCATCAACTCCAACGGCATAGCTGAGCGCATGACAAACGACCTAGCGCACCTTACTCTTCGTCTGGAAAGTCTGCAACATGATATGTTGGAGCCCGAAACGGGTCAGCACATGGAATATGCTGGCAATATAACACAGTAGAACAATAAACAAATAAATGCTAACACTACATGCAGATATGGCTGGTGGAGGCTATATGGTTATAATGTTTTGCGAAAAGCCAATTTTTCCCTACAACAAAGGAATATATTTTAATTTATCTATCATGGTGGTTGAAACATCATTGAGAAGGTTCATCCAACTCAATCCCATTTAAAGTAATCATTTACAACCCAACAAATTAATTTAGAGTGATGAGATCAAATCAATAATTCAAGTACCAGATACTCAAGATGTCCATAACTGGGGACACGGCTAACCATGATTAGTTTATACACTTTGCAGAGGTTTGCGCACTTTTCCCCACAAGACTCGATTTCCTCCGTTGGATTTCTCGCACTACATGGTGTTTGAGAAACGGATGAACGAGACACAGTCTTTCAGAAACATTTACTCTTTACTCTGGGTAGACAGTTACACCTACTTTCCCTCTACATCTGCTAGCCTACCACTGAAAGAGGTCATGCAACCTACTCAACTATGCTAGAGCCCATAATAGCTTGTGGCTGCACACGGAAGTTTCTAGCATGAATAATCTTATGATCCCTTTGAGCCTGGGTGGCGGACCGTAGGATGATCACACGGGTACTCTGGGATATCCTAGGACAACACTGGATTCTCCAGGTGCTCAAACCAACAATCCACCCAGATGTGTATTCAAGTAGCCACCTTAAGTAAACCATTAATTAACAACCTCACATCTGTCATGGATTCACTCACCCAAACCACATCTACGAGCATAACATAGCAATATAAGCATAACGTAGAAGTAACTCCCAAGGTTTGATAACATAAAGTCAATAGGTTCTACTTCATCAACTACTTCCCAATACCCACATGTTAATCACATCCTAATCATGCAGTGTTTGAGGATTGTAACTAATGCATAAAAACTTGGTATGAAAAGAGTATGATCAATGTGTTACTTGTCTTGCTGACGATCTGCAAATCCTAGAGACTCGTAGTAGCACGCTTCGCACTCCGGGAATTCTATCGCAAACAAACAATAGCATACATAAGCACTCAACTAGAAGCACGAATAAAACTCAAATAAGAAGATCTAACCAGAAAGTTCAACTAAAGAACTCTTGCAAAAAGAATCAAATCAAACGGAGCAATGAAACTCAAACCACGAAAGAAACAAGATCTGTTTACTAAACTAGACTAAAGTCAAATTTTACAGTTGATACGTCCATTTTGCATCATGCTTTTATATTGATATTTATTGCATTATGGGCTGTTATTACACATTATGTCACAATACTTATGCCTATTCTCTCTTATTTTACAAGGTTTACATGGAGAGGGAGAATGCCGGCAGCTGGAATTCTGGGCTGGAAAAGGAGCAAATATTAGAGACCTATTCTGCACAACTCCAAAAGTCCTGAAACTCCACGGAAGTCATTTTTGGAAATAATAAAAAATACTGGACGAAGAAAATACCAGAGGGGGGCCACACCCTGGCCACGAGGGTGGGAGGCGCCCCCCCTGCCTCATGGGCCCCCTGGTGGCCCTCCGGTGCCCATCTTCTGCTATATGAAGTCTTTCGTCCGAGAAAAAAATCATAAGCAAGCTTACGGGACGAAACTCCGCCGCCACGAGGCGGAACCTTGGCGGAACCAATCTAGGGCTCCGGCGGAGCTGTTCTGCCGGGGAAACATCCCTCCGGTAGGGGGAAATCATCACCATCGATCCTCTCATCGAGAGGGGGTCAATCTCCATCAACATCTTCACCAGCACCATCTCCTCTCAAACCCTAGTTCATCTCTTGTATCTAATCTTTGTCCCAAAGTCTCAGATTGGTACCTGTAGGTTGCTAGTAGTGTTGATTACTCCTTGTAGTTGATGCTGGTTGGTTTATTTGGTGGAAGATCATATGTTCAGATCCATTATGCATATTAATACCCCTCTGATTAAGAACATGAATATGATTTGTGAGTAGTTACGTTTGTTCCTGAGGACATGGGAGAAGTCTTGCTATTAGTAGTCATGTGAATTTGGTATTCGTTCGATATTTTGATGAGATGTATGTTGTCTCTCCTCTAGTGGTGTTATGTGAACGTCGACTACCTGACACTTCACCATTGTTTGGGCCTAGAGGAAGGCATTGGGAAGTAATAAGTAGATGATGGGTTGCTAGAGTCACAAAAGCTTAAACCCTAGTTTATGCGTTGCTTCATAAGGGGCTGATTTGGATCCATATGTTTCATGCTATGGTTAGGTTTACCTTAATACTTCTTTTGTAGTTGCGGATGCTAGCAATAGGGGTTAATCATAAGTGGGATGCTTGTCCAAGTAAGGACAACACCCAAGCACCGGTCCACCCACATATCAAATTATCAAAGTACCGAACGCGAATCATATGAACGTGATGAAAACTAGCTTGACGATAATTCCCATGTGTCCTCGGGAGCGTTTTCCTTCATATAAGAAATTGTCCAGGCTTGTACTTTGCTACAAAAAGTATTGGGCCATCTTGCTGCACTTTATTTACACTTGTTACTTGTTACTCGTTACCAATTACCATATCACAAAACTATCTGTTACCGATAATTTCAGTGCTTGCAGAGAATACCTTGCTGAAAACCGCTTATCATTTCCTTCTGTTCCTCGTTGGGTTCGACACTCTTACTTATCAAAAGGACTACGATAGATCCCCTATACTTGTGGGTCATCAAGACTCTTTTCTGGCGCCGTTGCCGGGGAGTGTAGCGCCTTTGGTAGGTTGAATTTGGTAAGTTAAAATTTATATAGTGTGCTGAAATTTACTGTCACTTGTTACTATGGAAAGTAATCCTTTGAGGGGCTTGTTCGGGGTATCTTCACCCCGACCGCTAGAGCAAATAGTTGCTCCTCAACCCACTGAACCTATTGAAAATGTTTACTTTGAAATTCCTTCGGGTATGATAGAGAAACTGCTAGCTAATATTTTTGCAGGAGATGGAACATTGCATCCCGATTTACACCTAATCTATGTGGATGAAGTTTGTGGATTATTTAAGCTTGCAGGTATGCCCGATGATGTTATAAAAAAGAAGGTCTTCCCTTTATCTTTGAAGGGAGATGCATTGACATGGTATAGGCTATGTGATGATATGGGATCATGGGACTACAAGCGATTGAAATTGGAATTTCATCAGAAGTTTATCCTATGCATCTTGTTCATCGTGATCGTAATTATATATATAATTTTTGGCCTCGCGAAGGAGAAAGCTATCGGTATCAAAACCGGCGGATCTCGGGTAGGGGGTCCCGAACTGTGCGTGGTAACAGGAGACGGGGGACACAATGTTTACCCAGGTTCGGGCCCTCTCTATGGAGGTAATACCCTACTTCCTGCTTGATTGATCTTGATGAATATGAGTGTTACAAGAGTTGATCTACCACGAGATCGTAATGGCTAAACCCTAGAAGTCTAGCCTATGAGTATATCTATCCGGACTATGCTCTCCGGTTTATATAGACACTGAAGAGATCTAGGGTTACATGGGGTCGGTTACATAAGAGGGAATCTACATAGTCGGTCGCCAAGCTTGCCTTCCACGCCAAGTAGAGTCCAATCCGGACACGGGCACAATCTTCGGTCTTCATGTCTTCATGGCCCATCAGTCCGGCCCAATAGATAACAGGCCGGACGCCCGAGGACCCCTTAGTCCAGGACTCCCTCAGTAGCCCCTGAACTAGGCTTCAATGACGAGGTGTTCGGCGTGTAGATAGTCTCCGGCGTTGCAAGGCGGGTTCCCTCTCCAAGTAATATATTCGGCCATTGATCCAATGTCGCCTCCTTGCACTACAAAAAAAAGACACATCCGTGACATTTTGGGCCGAACGATTTTTTTTTCTATCATACATATGACACTTCTATGACGATAATTGTGACAAAACCCGGTATCATCATAGATGTGGTTGGCTCCTACTTCTATGACAAAAAATCATGACAGAAAATGGGCTTTTCGTCCTGGGCGGGCTGGAGACGCAGCTGCATGACATTCTTTGGGCAGTCCATGACGGAAAAAACCATTGTAGAAGCGAGGGGGAGGAAAATTTTGGGGAGTTCCCGGTTACGGTGGGAGGTCGGGGGCCGAGCGATGCGCATTTCTCTCGTACATGTATGCGCGTGTGTGCGAGGCGTTGGCTCTAACTGAACCCGAGCGAGGCGTTGGGCTCTAACTGAACCCGAGCGATTGCACTGCAGGCTACGCATTACTGAACCCGAGCGATCGATTGATGGCTGTTAACTGAACCCGATCGAGCGATTCCTTCGCTACTGCTGCTAACTAAAGCCGATCGATTGGATGAACAGTGAGCGTTGCGGGGGGGGGGGGGGGGTTGGATGAACAGTGAGCGATGGCGTTGCCTCTGGATGAACAGGACCCCGTGGTGTGGAGGCTGGATGAACAGTAGACGGTGGAGGGGTGCCCATGGAGGGGTGGTTGAACAGGACCCCGTGGTGTGGAGGGCTGGATGAACAGTAGACGGTGGACGGGTGCCCGTGGAGGGGTGGTTGAACAGTAGCCGGTGGAGTAGCGCGCGCTGGAGGCTGGATGAACAGGAGCCCGTGGAGGCTGGAGGAGGTCGACGGTAGCCCGTGGAGGCTGGAGGAGGTCGACGGTGGAGATGAATAGTATCCCGTGGAGTCCCGTTTTGCGGTACGCCACACCCCTCCCGATGAACAGGACCCCCGTTTCGACCGTAGGAGGTCCGTTTCGTCCGTTTTGCGGTACGCCACACCCCTCCCGATCAACAAGATCCCTGTTCCGACCGTAGGGGGTCCGTTTCGTCTATTTTGCGGTACGCCACAACCCTCCCGATCAACAGGACCCCCGTTTTGACCGTAGGAGGTCCGTTTCCTCCGTTTTGCGGTACGCCAGACCCCTCTCGATGAATAGGATCCCGTTTCGAACGTGGCCGGTCGAACACAAGGCCGTTTCCTCCGTTTTGCGGTACGCCAGGCCTTGTTTCCATCGCCTGTTCCGTCTAAGCCCTCCCGATGAACACGACCACGCATTCCGTTCCGACCCAGCCGGTTGGCTCCCACGCGTTCCGTTGCCTCCTGATGAACACGACGCATTCCGTTGCCTCCCCATGAACACGACGACGATGCTGTTTCTCCGTTCCGACCCAGCCATGTACACGAGCTTTGGCCGTACGTATGCGCGAGTAGGCGTTCGAGACCCTGCCCGTATGTACGTACGTGGCCGTATTTTCTTTCTTGCACCCTGGCCGCTGTACGTACGTGTACATGCTATGTGCGCGCCTCTACTACGACACGTGCGCGCCTCTACATCGACCAGTATATATGTACGTACACGTTCGCGACCAGAATGACAACGCTACGTACGCTTCGACCAGGTGGGTCCCGACTGTCAGGCACTTCCTTGCCTGCGAAGATGTAGCTGGTGGGTCCCAACAGTCAGGGGGGCGAATCGTTTTGTTTTTTTTGCCCGGACGCACTTCCTTGCGTGCGAAGGTGTAGCTGCTCGGTCCCAGCAGTCAGGGGGGGGAATCGTTTTGTTTTTTTGCCCGGACGCACTTCCTTGCGTGCGAAGATGTAGCTGGTGGGTCCCAGCAGTCAGGGGGCGAATCATTTTTTTTGGACGCACTTCCTTGCGTGCGAAGATGTAGCTGGTGGGTCCCAGCAGTCAGGGGGGCGAATCCTTTTTTTTCGGACGCACTTCCTTGCGTGCGAAGATGTAGCTGGTGGGTCCCAGCAGTCAGGGGGGAACGTTTTTTTCGCGAAATACGGTGGCCCGTCCGGTGGGTCCCCGCTGTCAGGTGGAGGAATAATTATTTTGCGCGTAATAAGGAGGCACTTCCTTGCTGCGGCCGTGGACCCAGCTGTCAGCCTCTCCACGTACAGTCCACGTCCGATGGAAGCCATTCCTTGACCACGTTGACCACGCCGTGCCGAGAGCACCAGGGCGGTGGACGACGGCGAGGCCTAGGAAGGGGATGACACGGAGCCGGGGAAGATGCGGGAGTGGATGCCCACGCGTAGAGGAGTATGAGGGTTCACTCGTTCGGCTGCGGTGTGAGGGTTCCGTCGCCGCAGAATAACAGGGGGTGTGGGTGCGTAGAGGGATGGCCTGGCCAGCAGTGGGAGTAGTAGGGGGCGGTGAGGCCTCCGCGGCATCACAGCCGGCCACGGGCGGCAGGAGCAGGCGGCACGACCGGCGCTGCTTTGGGCGGCTGGAGCAAGAAGACCAGAGGTTGAAGAAGCACTACGGCCGTTGGATGGACATCGGACGGTCACTGGAGCTAGAATCGTTCATATATTGACTAAAGTTGACAAAGGCCTCCGTCCCAGTCAATTTAGTAGGCCCACAAGTCAGCCTCCCACCAAGGTGGGTCCCAGCTAGCAGGGGGGTATTCATTTTTTTGTGCGTAATAAGGAGGCACTACCGGTGGGTCCGAGCTGACAGCGGGGGGAACGTTTTTTTCACGAAATACGGTGGCCCATCCTGAGGTTCCCAGCAGTCAGGGGGAAACGTTTTTTTCATGAAATACTGGTGGCCCGTCCGGTGGGTCCCTGCTGTCAGGTGGAGGAATAATTATTTTCCGCGTAATAAGGAGGCACTTCCTTGCGGCTGCCGTGGACCCAGCTGTCAGCCTCTCCACGTACAGTACTCTTCCGATGGAAGTCGGTCGTTGACCACATTGACCACGCCGCGCCGAGAGCACCACGGCGGTGGACGACGCGGAGCCGGGGAAGACGCGGCAGTGGAAGCCCGCGCGGAGAGGAGTACGAGGGTTCACCGGTTCGGCTGCGGTGTGAGGCTGCCGTCGCCGCAGAATAACAGGGGGTGTGGGTGAGTAGAGGGATGCCCTGGTGTAACGCCCACGATGCGGCTATATCTCCCACGTGTCGAGGCACGACTTAGAGGCATAACCGCATAGTGGTTTTGTCGCAAGAAGGGTCATCTTCACACAATCCCATGTAATGAACAAGAATGGGATAAAGAGTTGGCTTACAATCGCCACTTCACACAATACATGAATATGAATCATACATCATCCAAAATACAATCATATAGACCGACTACGGTCAAAAACCAGATGAAAATAAGATAACCCCAAATGCTAGATCCCCGATCGTCCCAACTGGGCTCCACTACTGATCATCAGGAAAAGACACATATCCGAAAATGGCAAGAGTCGGAGTTACAAATATGGCAAGTTGCATGCGGGGTGTTACAACACTCCACCACTACAAGAGGAACTCGTCCCGAGATCTAGGACTGAAAGAACTCTGGATATTCGGAACGGAGATGGTCCTCGCGTTCCCAGGTGGCTTCCCGGTCGGAATGGTGCGACCACTTCACTTTCAGAAATTTGATTGACTTGTTGCGAGTCTTGCGCTCAGTTTCTTCAAGAATAGCAACGGGGTGCTCATGATAAGACAAATCTTCTTGGAGGTCAATCTCTTCGAAGTTGATAGTGCGCTCAGGCGTCTTGAAGCACTTGCGGAGCTGAGACACGTGGAACACATCATGCACGTTCGCGAAGTTGGAAGGAAGCTCAAGTTGATAGGCGAGGTCGCCTCTTTTGCCAACGATCTTGAAAGGACCCACGTATCTAGGGGAAAGCTTCCCTTTGATACCGAAGCGACGAGTGCCTTTCATTGGAGAGACGCGGAGGTAGACATGGTCTCCGATCTCGAAAGCCAAATCACGATGCTTACTATCATAGTAACTCTTCTGGCGTGATTGCGCGGCTTTGAGATTATCACAGATGACTTTACACATTTCTTCAGCTTCATTGATTAAGTCATTGCCAAGAATTTGACGTTCACCAGTCTCTGACCAATTGAGAGGAGTACGACACTTTCTGCCATAGAGAATCTCGAATGGGGCCTTGCCCGAACTCGCTTGGAAGCTGTTGTTGTAGGAGAATTCAGCATATGGAAGACAATCTTCCCATTTCATGCCAAAGGAAATGACACAAGCCCTAAGCATATCTTCAAGAATTTGATTGACTCGCTCGACTTGGCCACTAGTTTGAGGATGGAAAGCTGTACTGAAGCGAATGTTAGTGCCCATGGCCTTCTGGAAGGAGTCCCAGAACTTAGAGGTGAAGATGCTTCCACGATCTGAAGAAATCAATTGTGGAATGCCGTGCAAAGAGACAATTTTGGAGATGTGTAGCTCTGCTAGCTGAGCTGCTGTGATGGATTCTTTGATTGGAAGGAAATGAGCCACTTTAGAAAGCTTGTCAATGACAACGAAGATAGCATCATTTCCGCGCTTGGACTTTGGAAAACCAGTCACGAAGTCCATTTCGATGTGATCAAACTTCCACTCTGGGATAGCAAGAGGTTGGAGGAGACCAGCTGGTCGTTGGTGTTCTGCTTCCACTCTTCGGCAGACATCACATTCATTCACGAATTGAGCAATTTCTCGCTTCATTCGAGTCCACCAATACGACTGCTTGAGGTCATGATACATCTTCGTACTTCCAGGATGAATGGAAAGGAGAGAATTGTGCGCCTCGTTCATAATGACTTTCCTTAGATCACCTTTAGGAACCACAATCCGGTCCTCGAAGAATAAAGTGTCTCTGTCATCAATGCGATAGCACTTGTATTTGGAAAGGCCCTTATCGATACCACGTTTCACCTTCTTCACCATGGCATCAAGGAGTTTTGCCTCACGAATTTGATCTTCCAAAGTAGGAGAGACTATGAGGTTGGCAAGAAAGCCTTGAGGAACAACTTGGAGATTCAGCTTGCGGAAAGCTTCACAAAGATCCGGTTGGAAAGGCTTGAGAATTAAGCTGTTGCAATAAGCCTTCCTGCTTAAAGCATCTGCAATGATATTGGCCTTGCCTGGAGTATATTCGATACTCGGATTGTACTCTTGAATCATTTCGACCCATCGAGTCTGCCTGAGGTTGAGGTTGGGCTGAGTGAAGATATACTTGAGACTCTTGTGATCGGTGAAAATGTCCACTTGTCTTCCCAACAAGAGATGTCTCCACGTTATTAATGCATGGACAACTGCCGCCAACTCAAGATCGTGAGTGGGGTAGTTCTTCTCGTTGGGCTTCAACTGAGGAGAGGTATAGGCCACAACTTTCTTCTCTTGCATTAACACAACACCGAGACCTTGGAGAGAAGCATCACAGAAAACTTCAAACGGCTTGGATTCATCAGGAGGAGTCAAGACAGGAGTTGTGACTAGTTTCTCTTTGAGAGTGTTGAAAGCAACGTCACACTCAGGAGACCAGACATATTTCACATGCTTCTGTAGGAGGTTGGAAAGAGGCTTTGCAATCTTGGAGAAATTCTCAATGAATCTTCGACAATAGCTTGCAAGACCAAGAAAACTGCGGAGCTGCTTGACATTTTGAGGAGGTTCCCAATTCACAATTGCGGACACCTTCTCGGGGTTAACAGCGATGCCCTTGGCAGAGATGATGTGACCAAGGAAAAGAACTTCATCGAGCCAAAACTCACATTTGGAGAACTTCGCATAGAATTGATACTCTCTGAGCTTGTCGAGCACCAATCGCAAATGTTTGGCATGATCCTGCTTATTCTTGGAGAAGACCAAGATATCATCGAGATACACCAGAACGAATTCATTGGTATAGGGGTTGAAGATGAAATTCATCATCCGAGAGAACACCGGAGGAGCATTGACAAGACCGAAAGACACGACAGTATATTCATAAGAACCAAAGCTTGTTCTGAATGCTGTCTTGGGAATATCTTCTTCACGAATGCGAATCTGATGATAACCCATACGAAGGTCAAGCTTCGAGAATACTTTAGCACCCTTGAGTTGCTCAAATAGCTCATTGATGTTGGGAAGTGGATACTTGTTCTTGATTGTCTTCTTGTTCAATGGACGGTAGTCGACACAAAGTCGGTCCGTGCCATCCTTCTTCTTGACAAAAAGAACACCACAACCCCATGGAGAAGAACTCGGTCTGATCAAACCCAGACGCTCTTGTTCATCGAGCTGTTTCTTCAATTCCTTCAGCTCATTGGGTCCAAGCTTGTATGGACGCTTGCAAACGGGTTCAGTGCCAGGCTCTAGTTCGATAACGAACTCAACTGGCCGATGAGGAGGCATACCCGGAAGCTCTTCTGGAAAGACATCTTGATACTCGCAAACAACTGGAATTTGAGAGATGGCATTCAATTCGCCCTTCTCATTGAGAGAGAAAAACCGAATGGTTTCATCACGAGCGGCATAGATAATCACATCCTCAGACGAGTGTGTCAATTGAATTTCCCTGGCAGCACAATCAAGTTGAGCCTTGTGCTTAGAAAGCCAGTCCATCCCGAGAATAAGATCAATATCCGAGTCACCAAGAACAACTGGAGAAGACAGAAATTTATAGTCGCCTATCTTGATGGAAACATTCGGGACCATCGAGTTGGCTCTCATTGACTTCCCCGGAGAAATAACACCCAAAGGTTTATCCAGATAAGACCAGGAAAACTCATGCTTGGCAAAAAACGGCCTTGACATGAAACAAAGCGATGCACCAGTATCAAAAAGAACTTTTGCAGGAATATCATTAACAGGAAGATTACCCATTATCACATCAGTAGATTCCTCCGCTTGAGCTGCATTCATCATGTTCACCTTTGCAGACTTTGGATTATGCTTGACCACTGCATTGCTGGAAGATCTGACAGGAGGAGGAGGAGGAAGACGCCTTTGGTTTAAGCACTTGTTAGCATAGTGACCCTTATGCTGACATTTGTTGCAGGTCACCTCTGAGAGTGGACGGTGATAAGGAGCATTGGACTTTGGAGCTTGATTCTGAGACTTGTTCTGATAGCCAGAGTTGGAAGAGTTGGAAGAACCATGGCCACCTTTGTTCTTCTGCTGGTAAGGCTGACGAAACGGAGGAGGAGGAGGCAACCAGAACTTCTGTTGCTTAGCTGTCACAAGTGAGGAAGAAGAAGACTGAACTGCGTCTCTGAATCTTTTCTTAGAAGCCTCACACTTGAGCTGAGCAGCCTCTTGCTTCAGTGCCATATTATAGAATTGATCAAACTGAGTAGGCTCAACAAGAACGAGAGCTAACTGCAGATCCTCTTTAAGGCCACCTCTGAAGTGATAGATCATGCTCTTCTCATCAGGAACGTCTTGTTTAGCTAAGCGAGAAAGTTTCTGAAACTGAATGTTGTATTGATACACAGACATGTTGCCTTGCTTGAGATTGCGGAACTCCTCACGCTTGCTCTCAACAACACTTTGTGGAATGTGGTGCGCTTTGAAGTCCCGACAGAAGTCAGTCCAAGTGATCACACGACCTCTCTGGAATCTTTGTATTGTTGATACCAATCAGCAGCTTGGTCCTTGAGCTGGAAAGAAGCGAACTTGACATAGTCCTCAGGCCTGACATTGCTACATTCAAAATGCTTGTTGATGTCCATGAGCCAATCATCGGCATCCGTGGCCTCGGCACAGTAGCTGAAAGACTTGGGCTGATTTGCGAGAAACTGGTTGAGAGTGGCAAAGTGAAACTGATTGTTGCCTTGACCTTGATTGCCTTGATTGCCTTGCCCTTGAGTACGTTCTTGCAAGAGTTGCAGAATCATCTGAGCATTGGCGTTGGTGGCTGCCATGATTGCCTGCCATGGCTCCGGAGGTGGAGGTGGTGGCGGAGGGTTCGCTTGACTCCCTTCATTGCGATCCAGATTCTGACGCGTTGGCGGAGCCATCCTGAAGAGGGTGACATCCGTTAGCATCTTGATAGACAAATAGACAAGTAGAATCAACGGATAGAAATTGCAACATATAGTCTTCACAATAAACATTCGAACGAAGATGAACGAATGAATACCGTAGTAAATCATCACACTTCCATAAGTTGAGAAGCCACTTGAAAAAGATATGAATCAACATATGAATTCGAAGCAACTCGAATACCACAATTCAAAATAAAACAAAGTATTGGCTTGCAGAATATGCCGGAACAAACATATGATAGATATTTCGTCCTAAGTTTTCGTGGTGGGGCCCACACGGGCTCAATCGTACAGCACCATCATGTACAAGGTTGTGCACATGACATACGAAGCGTCCCCGAGTCGGCATAGCCATGGACTCTTTAAGACACTACGAGACCACTGTAAAATCAACCGTGTACAGGCGGACCACTAGACGTCGAACCCCAATCTCATATCATGCGTCTGTCGGAAAGATATCCTAAGGCTACTTGAATTCCCACTTATAAACTCCCGAAACTTTCTGGTTATGCAATCTGGTGTAGGGGATACAGGGGACACAAAATATATCACACAAACTAGCAATCCCTAGATCCAGCTGTATCCATCCGTCAACACATAACCAAGAAACCTTCGGAAATCGTTTACCTCAACCTTCGAAAAACATTCGTTATACAAGTTATGGCAATACTCCCGAACTCCCGCCCCAGTACTGGGTGGCGTTGAGGTGATCTCACCAACAACTGCATAAAAGAGATTTCGATGTCTGTGAAACTCAGGTATTCCAGAACTGCAACGATAAAATTGTGACGACAACACCTCGGAGCTCAACTCCCCGGGACACTGCCACAACCCCTAAATGACAGGAGGCACCAAGAACAATGTTCTCGTCACAAAACCATCGGAACGATTCCAAGATACCCGCGTGATCCTAATTTTTTTTAGTGAAATTTGAGGAGAGGATAGTCAAAACTTCTACGTCAGGAGACCTCACCAGAGCGACGAAGGGACTGAGGAGTAAAAAGAATCCTACTCTCCGATATATATAATCCTAAGACTCAAAACATTTTTGTTCTAGACTCAACAACGCCAGCGATTCGATCAAGCAGGGGGCTCCTAAGTCGGGGATGGCTCTGATTACCAACTTGTAACGCCCACGATGCGGCTATATCTCCCACGTGTCGAGGCACGACTTAGAGGCATAACCGCATAGTGGTTTTGTCGCAAGAAGGGTCATCTTCACACAATCCCATGTAATGAACAAGAATGGGATAAAGAGTTGGCTTACAATCGCCACTTCACACAATACATGAATATGAATCATACATCATCCAAAATACAATCATATAGACCGACTACGGTCAAAAACCAGATGAAAATAAGATAACCCCAAATGCTAGATCCCCGATCGTCCCAACTGGGCTCCACTACTGATCATCAGGAAAAGACACATAGCCGAAAATGGCAAGAGTCGGAGTTACAAATATGGCAAGTTGCATGCGGGGTGTTACACCTGGCCAGCGGTGGGAGTAGTAGGGGGCGCCGAGGCCCGCGCGGCAGCACAGCCGGCCACGGGAGGCGGGAGTAGGCGGTCCCGCCGGCGCTGCTTTGGTGGCTGGAGCAAGAAGATCAGAGATTGAAGAAACACGACGGCCGTTGGATTGACATCCAACGGTTACGTCTGCTAGAATCGTTTGTTGACGTATATAATAACTAAAAAAATCTTGCATACGCGTCAACTAAACAGGCCCACAAGTCAGACCACTCCCTCTTTTTTTAATAATTTATATATAGCTCATGTCAACTTCTTATGCAATTTATTGCAGTCGTTTTTTTGGTTGGCCAGGGCCAATTTCGCATATTTCTGTGGGTTCCAAACTATTTTTAATACCGAAATGTCGAGCCAGATTTAAAGTACTTTGAAGATAGATTTAAATTAGGTTAATGCCCAGTGAAATAGGAGTCTGAAAATGTGAAAAATTCAGAAATTATAAAGTAATTGCCAATTTGTCATCAGTTTTTATATTTACAACCCATTTCATATTACTTTCAAGATTTGCAGGCGTCTTGAAAGAGTTGCAGCCCATCAGGGCGTAGAAAAATAAGTAGGACTGGATTGGGTATTCTTCAGAAAAAATAAACTGGGCTCATTTTCACAAAGAAAAAATAGTTGGGCTGGTCACATGGTGAACATAAAATATAAGCCTGGGCTAGACGGGCCACAGCCCAGTTCAAACCCTGCTCCGTCTCAACAATACCAAACAAAAAAAATACTGCTCGAGTAGCTACATCCCAGGTGTCAGCCGATCTTGTGCTGTTCTCTTGTCTATTGAGTATATACGCTCACAATGTCATGGGTCCCAGATGTCAGGAAAACACTAGGAGGAAGCATTTTATTTTTCCATACGCTGACGTGGTGGGCCCCTACTGTCATCCTCTCCACGTACTTCTGCCGATTCCTGTTGTTTGTTGACCATGTTGACAACGTGAGAGGGCGGCGCCGCGGCGAGCGCACCAAAGCGCGCGGACGACGTCGGCATTAACGATTTAGGAGACGGTGGGGCGGCGATGCGTGTGCTGAGGCGCAGCCAGCCGTGGGAGGCGGAAGCAGGCGGCCCCGCCGGCGCTGGTTTGGTTTTGGCGACTAGAGGAAGATAGGACTGAAGAAACACGACAGACTGTAAAAGCAGTAGGAGTACTTAACAACCTTAACTGAAACCAGCAGGGGCACTTAACAACCAAAGCTGAAAGCAGTATGAGTACTTATACAGGTTCAACCGTACAAAGCACGCCTCGAACAGTGCTACTTTGCCTACAGTTAACCAAGGGTGAGGCCGCCAAGCCCCAGGACAAGGCCCAGGCGCCACCTCGCGCATCCACAACCTTCTGAAAGCGGCTTCATCTCGCAACGTGGTCAATAAACAGGATATTCGCTTTAGATCCATGGAAAAGCATGAACATAATCTTCTGTCCTATTCTCCAAGATGGACGGGCCTTCATTATTTGAGACCACCCATGAATAAGTATCTTTTCACCTCCAAGGGGAATTGAGTAGGTCGACATAAACATCATGTTGTGACCAAGCGCAAGTCTGACCCAACCATGGTCATGCATCTGTATAGGAACAATCGAACTCGACAGTTCCTGTTTCAAGAAGATCACAACTGTAAAACTGTGTATAAGCAATAGTTTATGAACAACATATATAACAGAAAACAGCTCGTACCATAAGTTTCTCGACACAGTTGGACCTGTTCAACGAGTGCAGTAGTGGCACACATATCCCACGTGGCCTTCCACCATTGAAACGCCCCACAAGGACCTCAAGACGATCAATAAAGTGTAGGAACTTGTGGATGTCGATCCAGTCAACTTTAGTGCCATTAGTAACAGCCGAGTTATTACAGAGTAACAAACGAGCAGACTGCTTAACTCTGAAAAAACCTACACGTGCCACCAATTATAAGAAAATATTAGTTAGAAGTAGCATCTTCGTGAGAGATTCGTTGCTACTTCTAAAGTTAAATTGTGATTAGTTAGACAGAATAGGTGGATTAAGAAGTAATCGAGGCAACAAGCAAGAACCAGATACAAAACTAACATGGATGAACGATTGGAACGACGTCGGGGTGGAAGATCGCAGTGCAGATGAGACCAGGTTTTTCTATTTCCATCAACATTCATGCGCCAACTTTCAGTCCGTAACACTTGAGAAAGTTTATCCAAGTTCGTCCTAAAAAAAGCAGCGATCTTCTTGGTTCATGAACCCAACTTGGAACTTATATCCATGGCTTGTCTTCACTGTGACCATTAAACTAGTGTATTCAGTTATGGCAAGGCCGAGCATCTTGAGTACATGTGTTCTGGCAGAGCAAATAATACACTGCAGGAAAAATAATATGAGAACACAGCATGTTCAAAAAAACCCCACCCTCCCGGATAGAAAAGAGGATTCTAGGAACATATTGTGCGCGTTTCAAAATGTTGTGTTAGGATGAGAAGGAACAAGTGTGGCGTCTCGCCGAGGGCGCAGAAACCTGTAGGGTACTCGCACTTTGGGCACTGCAAATGAAACACACTAGATTCAGTAGGAAGAAAAATGCATGAACGGCGGCGGCTGCCATCCTAGGATTACCTGCGACCAAGGGACTTGGATTTATCGGGGATGGATGAAGAATTCGTACCTGGTTCTCCATGAGAAAACCCTATGCAATCGCCGAGAGGGGGTTTTCTCTGAACAAGCAGACGAGGGAGAAGGGGATTCAGGCCCAGTGAAATATTGCCGCTTCGTCCGTCCAGCTTACTAGTAAAGCTGGAAAGGGGGGTTGTGATTTGATGGCTCATTTGGCATTACTGCGGTGCTACGACCGGGGTGTGTCTACCGTGAAGTTGTGCACTCTAATTTGTGCATATGGCACGTGGACCCCGTTGCCGGTTGCCCCACATATCAGCGAAAGGAAGTAGAAAGACAGGAGTAACTAGTTACACATAAATATTTTTTTGATTGAGAGATACTCCCTCTGTAAAGAAATATACAAATCTTTTATATCACAGGCTCACCTTGCCGAGAAATATACTCCCTCTGCAACGCACGGGCATTATGGGGGTTCAGCTGAGAATACAATACTCAGATAGGCTCACGGTTCTGGACTTTGGGCCGCAGGCCGACCCTGCATGTTTGGGGGCCCATGTGTTCTACCTCAGCGCTTTTCATATTGCAAGCGATCGGTACGACGCTGGTTTTAGATGCTGTCGCAAGGCGAATACACAAAATTGAATAAAGCACGGCAGCTGTTGGAATGAAATCGAACGACAGTTCCTAACCAACAATCAGAGTTGCAATTCTATCAACGATATACCATGTGATAAATAATACTGTTGTACTACGTATACACACAGGACACTTGTTTCACCATGCCAGATTATTACATCAAAATCTCTCGGAGGATAGATCAGTTCGGCAGTTGCGTGCAGCTACTGAAGAATTTCAAAGTTGATTTGGACCAGCTCTCCTTGCCGAGAAAGTTCGATTTTGACATCATCCCCTACCGCAAGATATGATTTAGATTTGAACCTTGACCATCCTTTAGCATCAATCATCATGCGACCATTCTTTGTACTTACGGTATATTGAGCAGGTTCATTCACACCAAGGCTGCGCATGGTAAGAGAAACTTGGCCGCGGTCGCCCGGATTGTTGAACGACTCCCTCATTGCTCTAGGAATTCTCTGTTTGCAAACAAGAAGACATACCCAAACAGTTAGATCAACACAGTGAATCATGTGAAACAACATGGAAAGAAAAAGAACGAAGCACTTGGGCGGCCAATGCTTACCAAGAAGGTGGACATGTCGGTTTTTGTAAGGACTTTGGTATATGAAGTGCGAACTGCAGCCCTGTCTGTTGCCGGTGCAACTACACGGGACGGAGCAGATGCAAGTGCAAGTGTTGGTGCAGGTGCCGAAGCCGTCGCTGCTGCCGGAGATGGTGCTCCTTGTAGAGCAGGTGCCGGTGTCGGAGCAGGTGCCGGTGTCGATGCCCGAT
The DNA here is from genome assembly GCF_018294505.1 of Triticum aestivum. Lineage (NCBI taxonomy): Eukaryota > Viridiplantae > Streptophyta > Magnoliopsida > Poales > Poaceae > Triticum > Triticum aestivum. The sequence continues at coordinate 308,964,055 of NC_057796.1, read as the reverse complement.
CCTCCGGTAGATCAGACTGATCCGCTGACGCGGTCGGTGCTCAATCCTCAGCTGGATCAGATTGAGCTACTGCCGCTGTCAGTGCTAGAGCAACTGCCGGTGCTCGATCTGTGCGAGACAGCGGCAATCATGTCTGGTCTGCTATGATCAGCTTTCTAACTTGACTAGCATCCGTGACCGTGATCCAGTTTTTTTCTTCATTTCTTTTAAACGCGAGAAGGACTAATTGTGGCATTTTTGTTAAACCAAACTGCAGTTCATCATAGGGATTCAGCTTGTACTCAGATAACAGACTGATCCAATTTTTTCCAGTAATATAAGTGATGGACAGTGCCTTCATTACTGACACGACATAAGAAGTGAAACCTGCAAAATAGCCATCGTAGAGCAAACCAAACGGTTTATTCTGTGATGAATGTCACGTGGCAAAACCTGCATCGTAAAATTGCAGGAAAAGAAAGAAAACATGACATTAAATCAATAAGATTTAGACAGTAAATCAATAAGATTTACTTGATGTGACACGAGTGAATCCTTACCAGGAAATCACTATGTTGAAGTACTAAACAGAAGATTGATCGTCCAACTACGCGTGGCATGCAGGGCCCCCGCCTACTCCCACAAGCAGGACAGTCCAAAGGTCGTGACAAATCGTATGGACCGAACATCCATGGGACTGGAAATCCTGGTGGGTGCGATAAACCCTGCAATGCATACAGATATTGGAGTGTAACCATAATTGATAAACCATCCTCACAAAAAATATGATCTGGATACTTCAAAATATACAGACTAAATTGAGTGGACACACATTAACATAGACCGTTCACACACCAAAAGCGGCAGTACTAATAAACAATACAAGGTTCACAAACACAAATCAAGTAGTGAACAATAGTGTTGGAAATATGCCCTAGAGGCAATAATAAATAGGTTATTATTATATTTCCTTGTTCATGATAATCGTTTATTATCCATGCTAGAATTGTATTGATAGGAAACTCAGATACATGTGTGGATACATAGACAACACCATGTCCCTAGTAAGCCTCTAGTTGACTAGCTCGTTGATCAATAGATGGTTACGGTTTCCTGACCATGGACATTGGATGTCGTTGATAACGGGATCACATCATTAGGAGAATGATGTGATGGACAAGACCCAATCCTAAGCCTAGCACAAGATCGTGTAGTTCGTTTGCTCAGAGCTTTTCTAATGTCAAGTATCACTTCCTTAGACCATGAGATTGTGCAACTCCCGGATACCGTAGGAATTCTTTGGGTGTGCCAAACGTCACAACGTAACTGGGTGGCTATAAAGGTGCACTACGGGTATCTCCGAAAGTGTCTGTTGGGTTGGCACGAATCGAGACTGGGATTTGTCACTCCGTGTAAACGGAGAGGTATCTCTGGGCCCACTCGGTAGGACATCATCATTATGTGCACAATGTGACCAAGGAGTTGATCACGGGATGATGTGAGTTACGGAACGAGTAAAGAGACTTGCCGGTAACGAGATTGAACAAGGTATAGGGATACCGACGATCGAATCTCGGGCAAGTAACATACCGATGGACAAAGGGAATTGCATACGAGATTGATTGAATCCCTGACATCGTGGTTCATCCGATGAGATCATCGTGGAACATGTGGGAGCCAACATGGGTATCCAGATCCCGCTGTTGGTTATTGACCGGAGAACGTCTCGGTCATGTCTGCATGGTTCCCGAACCCGTAGGGTCTACACGCTTAAGGTTCGATGACGCTAGGGTTATAGGGAAAGTATATATGTGGTTACCGAATGTTGTTCGGAGTCCCGGATGAGATCCCGGACGTCACGAGGAGTTCCGGAATGGTCCGGAGGTAAAGATTTATATATGGAAAGTTGTTGTTCGGGTTCCGGGAAAAGTTCGGGTTTTTTCGGTATTGTACCGGGAAGCTTCCAGAAGGTTCCGGAGGATTCCGGAGGGGTCCGGAGGTCCGGAAAATGTTCCACCACGTCCAATACAGCAGCATGGGCTGTAAGGGGGCGCCCTAGCCTTAATGGGCCAGGGGCACCAGCCCCCCCAAGGCCCATGCGCATGGGAGAGGGGAAACCCTAAAGGGGAGGGCCTCCACTTGACTTGGGAGGCACTCCTCCCCCCTTTGGCCGCCCCCCAAGCCCCATCTAGGGCTGGCCGCACCCCTTGAAGGGGGAAACCCTAGATGGGGGCGCAGCCCTCCCCCTCCCCTATATATATTGAGGTTTTGGGGCTGCCATAGACATGAGAACGTCTCCTTTTGGCGCAGCCCTACCCCTCTTCTTCCTCCTCCTCTCCCGCGGTGCTTGGCGAAGCCCTGCGGGATTGCCACGCTCCTCCACCACCACCATGCCGTCGTGTTGCTGCTGGATGGAGTCTTCCCCAACCTCTCCCTCTCTCCTTGCTGGATCAAGGCGTGGGAGACGTCACCGGGCTGCACGTGTGTTGAACGCGGAGGCACCGTTCTTTCGGTGCTTAGATCGGAATCAACCGCGATCTGAATCGCTACGAGTACGACTCCCTCATCCGCGTTCTTGCAACGCTTCCGCATCGCGATCTACAAGGGTATGTAGATTCACTCCCCTTCCCCTCGTTGCTAGATTACTCCATAGATTGATCTTGGTGATGCGTAGAAAATTTTGAATTTCTGCTACGTTCCCCAATAGTGGCATCATGAGCTAGGTCTATGCGTAGTTTCTATGCACGAGTAGAACACAAAGTAGTTGTGGGCGTCGATGTTGCCAATTCTTCTTGCCGCTACTAGTCTTATCTTGTTTCGGCGGCATTGTGGGATGAAGCGGCCCGGACCGACCTTACACGTACGCTTACGTGAGACAGGTTCCACCGACTGACATGCACTAGTTGCATAAGGTGGCTAGCGGGTGTCTGTCTCTCCCACTTTAGTCGGAACGGATTCGATGAAAAGGGTCCTTATGAAGGGTAAATAGAAATTGGCATATCACGTTGTAGTTTTACGTAGGTAAGAAACGTTCTTGCTAGAAACCTATACAAGCCACGTAAAAACTTGCAACAACAATTAGAGGACGTCTAACTTGTTTTTGCAGCATGTGCTATGTGATGTGATATGGCCAGAAGATGTGATGAATGATATATGTGATGTATGAGATTGATCATATTCTTGTAATAGGAATCACGACTTGCATGTCGATGAGTATGACAACCGGCAGGAGCCATAGGAGTTGTCTTTATTTTTTGTATGACCTGCGTGTCATTGAATAACGCCATGTAAATTACTTTACTTTATTGCTAAGCGCGTTAGCCATAGAAGTAGAAGTAATCGTTGGCGTGACAACTTCATGAAGACACAATGATGGAGATCATGATGATGGAGATCATGGTGTCATGCCGGTGACAAAGATGATCATGGTGCCCCGAAGATGGAGATCAAAGGAGCAAAATGATATTGGCCATATCATGTCACTATTTGATTGCATGTGATGTTTATCATGTTATGCATCTTATTTGCTTAGAACGACGGTAGTAAGTAAGATGATCCTCACTAAAATTTCAAGAGACGTGTTCCCCCTAACTGTGCACCGTTGCGAAGGTTCGTTGTTTCGAAGCACCACGTGATGATCGGGTGTGATAGATTCTAACGTTCGAATACAACGGGTGTTGACGAGCCTAGCATGTACAGACATGGCCTCGGAACACATGCGAAACACTTAGGTTGACTTGACGAGCCTAGCATGTACAGACATGGCCTCGGAACACAAGAGATCGAAAGGTCGAACATGAGTCGTATAGTAGATGCGATCAACATGGAGATGTTCACCGATGATGACTAGTCCGTCTCACGTGATGATCGGACATGGCCTAGTTTGACTCGGATCATGTATCACTTAGATGACTAGAGGGATGTCTATCTGAGTGGGAGTTCATTCAATAATCAGATGAACTTCATTATCATGAACATAGTCAAAAGGTCTTTGCAAATTATGTCATACGCTTTAGTTCTACTGTTTAAGATATGTTCCTAGAGAAAATTTAGTTGAAAGTTGGTAGTAGCAATTATGCGGACTGGGTCCGTAAACTGAGGATTGTCCTCATTGCTGCACAGAAGGCTTATGTCCTTAATGCACCGCTCGGTGTGCTGAACCTCAGCGTCGTCTGTAGATGTTGCGAAACATCTGACATACACGTTTTGATGACTACGTGATAGTTCTAATGGTTTAGAATTGTGGCACCAAAGACGTTTGTGAAACGTCGCAGAACATATGAGATGTTCCGAAGACTGAAATTGGGATTTCAGACTAGTGCCCACGTCAAGAGGTATGAGACCTCTGACAAGTTTCTTAAGCCTACAAACTAAGGGAGAAAAGCTCAATCGTTGAGCATGTGCTCAGATTGTCTGAGTACCACAATCGCTTGAATCGAGTGGGAGTTAATTTCCCAGATGAGATAGTGATAGTTCTCCATAGTCACTGCCACCAAGCTAGTAGAGCTTCGTGATGAACTATAACATATCAGGGATAGTTATGATGATCCTTGAGCTATTCGTGATGTTTGACACCGCGAGAGTAGAAATTAAGAAGGAGCATCAATTGTTGATGGTTAGTAAAACCACTAGTTTAAGAAGGGCAAGGGCAAAAGGGATACTTCATGAAACAGCAAGTCGTTTGCTGCTCCAGTGCAGAATCCCAAGGTTGAACCCAAACCCGAGACTAAGTGCTTCTGTAATGAGGGGAACGGTCACTGAAGCGGAACTACCCTAGATACTTGGTAGATGAGAAGGCGGGCAAGGTCGACAGAAGTATATTGGATATACGTCATATGAATGTGTACTTTACTAGTACTCCTAGCAGCACTAGGGTATTAGATACCGGTTCGGTTGCTAAGTGTTAGTAACTCGAAATAAAGGCTGCGGAATAAACGGAGACTAGCTAAAGGTGAGATGACGATATGTGTTGGAAGTGTTTCCAAGGTTGATGTGATCAAGCATCGCATGCTCCCTCTACCATCGAGATTTGGTGTTTGCGTTGAGCATGATTGGATTATGTTTATCGCAATACGGTTATTCATTTAAGGAGAATAATAGTTACTCTGTTTATTTGAATAATACCTTCAATGGTCTTGCACCTAAAATGAATCTCGATCGTAGTGATACACATGTTCATGCCAAAAGATATAAGATAGTAATGATAGTACCACATACTTGTGGCACTGCCACTTGAGTCATATTGGTATAGAACGCATGAAGAAGCTCCATGTAGATGGATCTTTGGACTCACTCGTTTTGAAAAGAATGAGACATGCGAACCATGTCTATTGGTATATATGCATGAAGAAACTCCATGCAGATGGATCGTTTGGACTCACTTGATTTTGAATCACTTGAGACATGCAAATCATACCACATGGGCAAGATGACTGAAAGGCCTCGTTTTCAGTAAGATGGAACAAGAGAGCAACTTATTGGAAGTAATACATTTTGATGTATGCAGTCCAATGAGTGCTGAGGCATGCAGTGGATATCGTTATGTTCTTACTTCACAGATGATTTGAGTAGATGCTGAGTGTATTTACTTGATGAAACACAAGTCTGAATTATTGAAAGGTTCAAGTAATTTCGGAGTGAAGTTGAAGATCGTCGTGACAAGAGGATAAAATGTCTGTGATATGATCATAGAGATGAGTATCTGAGTTACGAGTTTGGCATACAATTAAGACATTGTGGAAAGTGTCTCACAATTAATACCGCCTGGAACACCATAGTGTGATGGTGTGTCCGAACATCATAACTGCACCCTATTGGATATGGTGCATACCATGATGTTTCTTATCGAATTACCACTATCGTTTATGGGTTAGGCATTAGAGACAAACGCATTCACTTTAAATAGGGCACCACGCAATTCCGTTGAGACGACACCGTTTAGAGAAACCTAAGTTGTCGTTTCTTAAAAGTTTGGGGCTGCGAAGCTTATGTGAAAAAGTTTCAGGCTGATAAGCTCGAACCCAAAGCGGATAAATACATCTTCATAGAAAACCCAAAACAGTTGGGTATACCTCCTATTTCAGATCTGGAAGCAAAAGTAATTGCTTCTAGAAACAGGTCCTTTCTCGAGGAAAAGTTTCTCTCGAAAGAATTGAGTGGGAGGATGGTGGAGACTTGATAAGGTTATTGAACCGTCACTTCAACTAGTGTGTAGCAGGGCACAGGAAGTTGTTCCTGTGGCACCTACACCAATTGAAGTGGAAGCTTATGATAGTGATCATGAAACTTCGGATCAAGTCACTACCAAACCTCGTAGGACGACGAGGATGCGTGCTACTTCAGAGTGGTACGTGATCCTGTCTGAGATATCATGTTGTTGGACAATACTGAACCTACGAGCTATGGAGACGCGATGGTGGGCCCATATTCCGACAAATGGTTAGAAACCATGAAATCCGAGATAAATGGATCTTTGAGAAGAAGACGGACGTGGACGGTAATGTTACCGTCTATGAAGCTCGACTTGTGGCAAAGAGTATTTTCACAAGTTCAAGGAGTTGACTACGATGAGTTTTTCTCATCCGTAGCGATGCTTAGGTCCGTCGGAATCATGTTAGCATTAGCTACATTTATGAAATCTGGCAGATGGATGTCAAAACAAGTTTCCTTACCAGTTTTCGTAAGGAAAGGTTGTATGTGATACAATCAGAAAGGTTTTGTCGATCCTAAGGATGCTAAAAGGTATGCTAGCTCCAGCGATCCTTCCATGGATTAGAGCAAGCATCTCGGAGTCAGAATATACGCTTTGATGGGGTGATCAAAGTTTTTGGGTTTATACAAAGTTTGTTAGAAACTTGTATTTACAATAAAGTGAGTGGGAGCGCTACAACATTTCTAATAAGTATATGTGAATGACATATTGTTGATCCGAAATGATGTAAAATTTCTGGAAAGCATAAAGGGTTGTTTGAAAGGAGTTTTTCAAAGGAAGACCTGGATAAAGCTACTTACATATTGGGCATCAAGATCCATAGAGATAGATCAAGACGCCTGATGATACTTTCAAAAGACAGCACACCTTGACATGATTTTGAAAGAGTTCAAAATAGATCAGCAAAGAAGGAGTTCTTGGCTGTGTTACAAGGTGTGAGTATTGAGTGAGACTCAAGACCTGACCACAGCAGAAGATAGAGAAAGGACGAAGGTCATCCCCTATGCTTTAGACGTAGGCTCTATAGTATGCTATGCTGTGTACCGCACATGTAGTGTGCCTTGCCATGAGTTGGTCAAGAGGGTACAATGGTGATCCGGGAAAGGATCTCATGACAGCGGTCGAACTTATCCTTAGTACCTAGTGGATTAAGGAATTTTCTTGATTATGGAGGTGGAAAGGAGTTCGTCGTAAAGGGTTACGTCGATGCGAACTTTGACACTAATCCGGATGACTCTGAGTAGTAAACCGGATTCGTATAGTAGAGCAATTATTTGAAATGGCTCCAAATGGCGCGTGGTAGCATCCACAAAGATGACATAGATATTCGTAAAGCACACACGAATCTGAAAGGTTCAGACCCGTTGACTAATAACCTCTCTCACAAGCATAACATGATCAAACCAGAACTCATTGAGTGTTAATCACATAGAGATGTGAACTAGATTGTTGACTCTAGTAAACTCTTGGGTGTTGGTCACATGGTGATGTGACCTGTCAGTGTTAATCACATGGTGATGTGAACTAGATTATTGACTCTAGTGCAAGTGGGAGACTGTTGGAAATATGCCCTAGAGGCAATAATAAATAGGTTATTATTATATTTCCTTGTTCATGATAATCGTTTATTATCCATGCTAGAATTGTATTGATAGGAAACTCAGATACATGTGTGGATACATAGACAACACCATGTCCCTAGTAAGCCTCTAGTTGACTAGCTCGTTGATCAATAGATGGTTACGGTTTCCTGACCATGGACATTGGATGTCGTTGATAACGGGATCACATCATTAGGAGAATGATGTGATGGACAAGACCCAATCCTAAGCCTAGCACAAGATCGTGTAGTTCGTTTGCTCAGAGCTTTTCTAATGTCAAGTATCACTTCCTTAGACCATGAGATTGTGCAACTCCCGGATACCGTAGGAATGCTTTGGGTGTGCCAAACGTCACAACGTAACTGGGTGGCTATAAAGGTGCACTACGGGTATCTCCGAAAGTGTCTGTTGGGTTGGCACGAATCGAGACTGGGATTTGTCACTCCGTGTAAACGGAGAGGTATCTCTGGGCCCACTCGGTAGGACATCATCATTATGTGCACAATGTGACCAAGGAGTTGATCACGGGATGATGTGAGTTACGGAACGAGTAAAGAGACTTGCCGGTAACGAGATTGAACAAGGTATAGGGATACCGACGATCGAATCTCGGGCAAGTAACATACCGATGGACAAAGGGAATTGCATACGGGATTGATTGAATCCCTGACATCGTGGTTCATCCGATGAGATCATCGTGGAACATGTGGGAGCCAACATGGGTATCCAGATCCCGCTGTTGGTTATTGACCGGAGAACGTCTCGGTCATGTCTGCATGGTTCCCGAACCCGTAGGGTCTACACGCTTAAGGTTCGATGACGCTAGGGTTATAGGGAAAGTATATATGTGGTTACCGAATGTTGTTCGGAGTCCCGGATGAGATCCCGGACGTCACGAGGAGTTCCGGAATGGTCCGGAGGTAAAGATTTATATATGGAAAGTTGTTGTTCGGGTTCCGGGAAAAGTTCGGGTTTTTTCGGTATTGTACCGGGAAGCTTCCAGAAGGTTCCGGAGGATTCCGGAGGGGTCCGGAGGTCCGGAAAATGTTCCACCACGTCCAATACAGCAGCATGGGCTGTAAGGGGGCGCCCTAGCCTTAATGGGCCAGGGGCACCAGCCCCCCCAAGGCCCATGCGCATGGGAGAGGGGAAACCCTAAAGGGGAGGGCCTCCACTTGACTTGGGAGGCACTCCTCCCCCCTTTGGCCGCCCCCCAAGCCCCATCTAGGGCTGGCCGCACCCCTTGAAGGGGGAAACCCTAGATGGGGGCGCAGCCCTCCCCCTCCCCTATATATATTGAGGTTTTGGGGCTGCCATAGACATGAGAACGTCTCCTTTTGGCGCAGCCCTACCCCTCTTCTTCCTCCTCCTCTCCCGCGGTGCTTGGCGAAGCCCTGCGGGATTGCCACGCTCCTCCACCACCACCATGCCATCGTGTTGCTGCTGGATGGAGTCTTCCCCAACCTCTCCCTCTCTCCTTGCTGGATCAAGGCGTGGGAGACGTCACCGGGCTGCACGTGTGTTGAACGCGGAGGCACCGTTCTTTCGGTGCTTAGATCGGAATCAACCGCGATCTGAATCGCTACGAGTACGACTCCCTCATCCGCGTTCTTGCAACGCTTCCGCATCGCGATCTACAAGGGTATGTAGATTCACTCCCCTTCCCCTCGTTGCTAGATTACTCCATAGATTGATCTTGGTGATGCGTAGAAAATTTTGAATTTCTGCTACGTTCCCCAACAAATAGTACTTACTACAGACAAGCAAAGTTGCACTAACTAAACTCTGCAGACTATTTCTTGCCACTGACCTACGGGATGAACCCCGCATAACTGACTAGGCCATGGACTTCATGTGAGATGTCTACATGCACCATCACCATCTTGTCAACCTTGGAGAACCTAACAGAGTGGTCTTTCCACTCATAAACATGATGATGAAGACAGGCCGCATCAGATTTGTTGGGAAGCTTTACAAGAACCACACCCTTCGTAATCGAAGGCACAGCCAGGAAATTGTTGTGGTCAAGTACAGCCTCGAGAACACGCCTGACAACAATGCTACAGGAAAACACTAGTTCAGGACACGTGGTGACAAGGACACGGCAGCTGGATAGTTCAGCAGTAGAACTCATCATCAGGTCTTCCAGTTCACACGGCATGACTTTGAGGACTTCATCTCCACCGCGGACCTGGTTCTAATTCAAACAGAAACCATATTTTATTACTACCTCCGTTCAGAAATATAATATGATTTTCGATATTATACTCCATATACGACTACGTATACGCACAGAAATGAGTGAACACAGACACTAGAACATGTCTTCAAAGGCATGAGAGCAGAGGGATTACATGCAATATCCATAACACAAGTTACTGAGGCAAATATACCCTCTTAAAAGGTAGCATTGATGTTCATAAAGTACTCCCTTCGTCCCAAAATTCTTGTCTTAGATTTGTCTAGATACGGATGTATCAAGTCACATTTTAGTATTAGATACATCCGTATCTAGACAAATCTAAGACAAGAAATTTGGGACAGAGGGAGTAGTTGAAAGTAATCTATAAGAAATCAGTGTCAACCTCTCGCATGTTTTGGTCAAAAGAGGAATTTAGAACCGTCATTTGGCACACTAAAATCACATGCAAGATCACCCAGAAAGTTGTACTGCCAGTACTAGTATTGCGTGTTAGATGAAAAAACACGATCAAGATCGAGAAAAAGATCGTCAACAAGAGACATTACCTGGACTTGCTTAATGAGGGATCCCGGAGAGGGGGGCTTGGACAGGGCGATGGCTTTGAGCTTGTCTGCGGTAGTCTCAGCAGGGTGCTTGCGCTTCTTCGTACCATGAGCCTCGACGGTTTTGGCCAGAGCCATAGACATCACGTCGGCCGGTGCTCCGGCGTCCATCCAAGAGAGGAAGCTGAGAGAGAAGAGTGAAAGGAGGAACGAGATGAGGGAGAAGCAAAGCGAGTGGGGGTTTTCTTCAAGAGAGGAAGTTGAGAGAGAAGAGTGAAATGATGGTTGCTTCGTCCGTCCAACTTACTGCTGGAAAGGAGGGGGTTTTGTGATTTGACGGCTCATTGGGCATTACTGCGGCGGTTCGATCGGGGTAGTCTACTGTTACTCTACTACGGAGTAATTTAGTGCATGGCTGGTGGACCCAGGTGCTGGCTGTCCCACACGTCGGCGAAAGTGAGTAATTTAGTGCATGGCTGGAGGAGGATCTGCACGGTAGAGCGTGTCCATTATTTTTCTGAAGAAAAAAAAGATTATAGCAAGCGTTTCCACTCTTACGACGGAGGAGTGCGAAACACGGCAGCCACTTGAACATACACAGTGCTCCTACTACTAGGCATGTGCAGTGGTTCATACGTCAGTACTACACAATCTTGTTGCTAGTGTAGTGAGATATGACGATAACAAATGATGTTGTGCGCATGTCAACTACTCCTATATGTAACATAGTACCACTTTTTCGACTGTCCGGTCGAGAATGAACGGTGAGATCAATGTTAACAGAACTAGGTCCACAGCGCACGGAGAGTACGGTGCTACAGTACTCCGCGAAACATGAACCATATGAAGCACGAATAGTGTTAGGCAGGGTGTATGAAGGGTGCACGGGATGGGAGAAAAAGTTCCCTTCTCGACCCACTTTTGGGTGTTTGGCAGAGTGCATGAAGGGTGCATGAGTCCACACTAGTAGGTTGACAAAAATACACGAAGAGGAAACAACTATATTGAGATGAGAATGCAACCAAACACACCCACATGCTTTGTGCTACAGTGACTGATCTGCACCGTCTGACTTTGATCCAACGGTCGTGTTGCGCCGAGACATGGACATGCCCATGCAGAGGGCGCCTAAAAACCACCGAAGTCCCTCTGCTTCTCGAGGCGCACGACGTTGGTGATGCAGGGTGCAACCGCCCGCAGAGCCCGCTCCCGGTCGACGGGAGCCAGCTCGTCAAAGACGGCGTCCAATGGCACGAATGGATTCCGGTGACGGAGCCCTGAAAGGATTCGCCCGGCAACAGCGACGGCAGCCCGCAACCCCTCCTTGTCCAGCTCAGCCCCCACCATCGCGCGGAGACGGCTCAGCTCCTCGGAGATATGGGTGAAGAAGGAGACCAGGTCAGGAAGCCGCAGCTCGTTGAAGTCGACCGGGTGGTCGAACGGGTTTAGCCCAACGGCCGGCATCGTCGCGCTGGCATGGCGGTAGGCATCGCGCAGCCGCAACACGTGTGTGGAAACTTGGTTCACCAAGTGGCTGAGGCGATCCTGGACCTCATCAGGATCGGCCCGCTCGCGCTCCAGCCGGCTCCCCTGACGGCCTATCGTATCTCCCGCTTTCTGCAGCAACGCCACCGATGCCTCGAGCATCTTTGTGGTGGACGCCTGCCGCTTTTGAAGCTCCGTGAACTCCCGCACATAACGGAGGAGCATGGCACTCCTCTCCTCCTTGAGCTCACGGAGCTCCACGTCCTTGGCCCTGAGCTCCGCATCCTTGGCATGGAGCTCCTGTGTCAGGCGCCTCACCTCGGACTCCGTGATCTGCTGCGCCGCCATGGCACCAGGTAGAAGCAATGGGGAGAGGAAGCAAAGGGGGTGAAATGGCTGAAAGGCAATGCAATCTACGGGAAGGCGGAGGGAGCGGGGAATCTTTTGGTTTTCACCACGGTAAAACACTAGTCGACGACTTCTCACATCAGGGAGCAGTGGGTTTTTATAGGCGGAGTCATCATGACTAATTGCTGCCGCGCCTGCTCCTGTCAATCAAAAAATTAAAAATCCTGCCGTGCCTGCTCCCGTCAATAAAAAAAATTAAAAATCCTGCCGCACCCAAACACCAGAGCAACGCCGCGGTGGATATTTTAATTTACCTGCCGGCAAGTAGATAAAAAAAGGGGTGAAAAAACAAATGTGGCGGCGGCCTAGCTAATCGGTCGAACTAGCCCAACTAGCTAGCCACCGTGCTTCACTGATGTACTCGGCGGGAAAGGTGGTCTTTCGTGATTTGACGGCTCATTTACTTGCTTCGGCGCTACGACCGAGGAGGACCCAGAAAACGCGCGGTAGGGCGTCCCACGTCTGGAAGAATATATGCGTGCACCACCCGGGAGGACCCCGAAACCGCGCGGTAGGGTGTGCCGCGTCTCGGCACGGAGGAAAAATGTGCGTGTAAAAATATACTGTATCAGACATAGTACCTATGGTTCGACCTCGGGACCCAGCCAGTCGGTCGAAAACACCCCACTAGCCACACAGCTTCATCATGCAAACGTGGCACGGAGGATAGATGTGGTTAGCTCCGTCTCGACCAGCCACAACGCCTCTTGTTCTAGGAGATTCTTCTATTTTCCAAGCTTTTTTAGTTGTAATAACACCACGGCAAGCTAGCGCCGCTCTTTGTGTGTGCCCGTGCAAATGTTAGACGATGGAGAGAAGAGAGTTTGAGATCGCAGGCCTGGGACCCACCAGTAAGTGAGACAACGGTCATGCACGTGTTGACGAGGCACTCCCTCTACTCTACTCAACGCAAGTACTGTATAAAATCAAGTTATGGGACAAAGCCAACAACCGTTCATTTTTTCAGGCTATCGACTTACACTTTGTAGTCCAGGTTGCCAGTTCGAATCTCATCTTTCAGATTTGTTAGTTTTAGGTCCAAATTTGATTAATGACAAGTGGGACCCCCGTGTGTTGTTCCGATATTTCAGTGTAGGATGGTCTTTTTGAACAAACACTTTGCGCGGTTAGACAAGTAACGGCACGAGTTACACGTATTTTGCAAGTTTACAAACAAAAATGACAGCGGCATAGAATATCACATCCACCCCGCAGCTTAGATACTATGGTGATACGAGTTTTTACACAGTTGGAAGTGAGATCCAATGGCTTGGGAGTAGTCTTTGTAATTATGCGCAATTTCCAAACTCTCCAAAGGTTTTTTTTGGAGATAAAACATTCAGGCCTTGTGTGTGCCGCTGCATCTTCGATCCAACGGCTCCCCGGTGCTCATATTTGGTGCTCCCCGTAGCTTAATTACCCGCTACAGTGATATGAGCATCTAGGTCGTATGATCAGTGATCAGATGGCACATGCGTAGTACTTGTACTTTCTGCGCATTTCCTAAACTCTATCAGCCGTATATTGCAAAAACATTCAAACCTCCTACTGTGGGCCGTTAGATCTCAGTGAACTCGTATCACCATAGAATCTACGGTGCGGGAGCAGCTCATACTCTCCCGTGCGAGAAAACATAAGGTGCTATCGCAGCTTGGATGCTACGGTGATACGAGCTTGGAGGTCGTTTGATCTGAGATCCAATGGCATCTGAGCAGTCTTTCTGCTTGTAAGCAGTGGCCGAACTCTTTTGGGGCTTTTCTGCAAAAAACCATTCGAACCACCGAGGAGGTGTTGGGTCACAAATCCAATGTCTCCGAAGAGCTTGTATCACCAAAGCATCTAAGGTGTGGTAGCACATGATATTCTTACATACAGGAGAATATGATGTCCTCCTTCATCTTAGATGCTACGGTGATACGAGTTTCGAGGTCGTTGGATATGGGATCAAAGGGCATCTAAGTAGTTTTTGTACAAATTGTGTGCAATTCTCAAACTCATCAAGGTTTCCTGCAAAAATATTAAGACACATCATGTGAGCTGCTATATCTCAGATCTACAAGCTCCAAGCAACTCGTATCGGCATATAGCATCTAAGGTATGGGGGCACATGATATTCTCCCGGGGAGGAGGGGTGGGGGTGCACAACCAATCGGTGGTTGGGAGGGTGGGGACAAATATAATCTAAACAACCCTAAACAGAGCTCCACAATTTTATCTAAGGTCGAGGGGTTGACCCCCGACAATCATAGCTCCGCCTAAACACAACATTTGCATGTACTGTAGTACTAGACTTAATATTCATGTTTCAGTTTCATGTTCATTTTAAATATTGAACTGAGGACCATGGATGTCTTACATTTTACTCCCTTCGTTCCTAAATATTAGTCTTTTTAGAGGCTTCAAATGGACTGGCACATACGGATGTATATAGACATATTTTAGAGTCTAGATTCACTCATTTTGCTCCGTATGTAGTCACTTGTTGAACTCTCTAAAAGACTAATATTTAGGAATAGAAGGAGTATTTTTGAATTCGTGTCATACATGCATGGTTTGGAAAAATAGATGCACTATACTTATTGGATTGTTGTTGTGTTCGTGCGTGTGTGTCTCTATGTGTGTGTGTGTGTGTGGTCATATGCTTGATACATACAAAGTTTTCTCACCTCCATATTGTTCATCTTTTAAATTTGAATTTGCATTGGAAAACTTATTAGGGATACCATGAAATGTGAAATCCACGTTGAGATCACTATATCACAAACTCACTCTAATTCAACAACTCGTCATAAATCAATTACCACGTTGAGATTAGTATTTGCAAGGAAAATACGGGTATTGTAATACACATAGATTCGTTTGGCAATTTAAAAGGTTCCTTTCATATTCTCGAATGGTAGGACCCAACGGCATACCAGCCAGACCTTGGCTCGTGTTGATCCTAAAAAAAACCGGGCTCGTGTCCTTCGGTGGCGTGCATGGTACGCACATTAGGCAACCCCAACCAGTCGAGCCTCAGCGTTTCAAGTCGAAATATCTGGCGGCCAGAATTCCAGCCCTAGGAAATTCCCCTCATGTCCCCGGTCCATAATGACTACCGATGAACAACGGAGGGATGCTTTAGTAACTAGACAACGTTACCTACCGTGCCGAGCACGGTTCAATTCCCTCGGTCGCCGCTCGTCAAGGTCACCCGTCAACTGCATTGCCTAGTACTACTACTACACCAGGATGAGCACAGAATTGAGCCCGTTTGTTCGTGCCTAGTACTTGAGTTAATATATCAGGCAATGCACTGGTACGGAGGGATTATCCTTTTACTCTGCATATATAACTTGTCTGAAGTCTAACTAAGCAAAATGTTTGACCAAATCCTTTCTTAAGAAATACAACAGGACAGATGTACGGCTTGAAAATTTATTGCATGATGCAGGTTATGATATTGTTTCGAATCCTGGATCTTAAATTTCAGAAAATCCAAAAGTGAGCATAAATTCTTGAAACTAAGCATGGTCACGTGATATGGCACAAATATTACTTCGTAAGTTTTTTCTTCAATTTGAGACAAGCTGCGTATGACAAGTTGCACAAATGAAGAGCCAAGGTATTTTGGAACAAAGACCTGTCACGTTAAGGCGAACGCTTTCACTATTGAAACCGTGGGCGTTTACGTGCCGCCACGAGTCCCCGCTTCTCATCGGCAGGTGCCGTCCGAGCAAGCGTGTGAGTCGACGGGAGGCGTGCGAGCAGACCGCTGCACCGGCTGTCAGGGAGGCGTGCGAGCTTACCGCTGTGCAGGCTCACCGGGAGGCGAGCCCTTTGACCAGGCTCCGCCGCCCACCGTCGTCCCAACTGCTCCCACTTTTAATGTCGCCGGCGCCGCAGTTTAAAATCAACCCCGCACTACCCGGTATCGCTACAATCCTCTCTCTTCCTCTCCGATTCTCCTGTCGTCTACCTCCAACTAGCCTGACCTAAACGTACGCCATGCCGCATCACGATGGTCTGCCCTTAGTGTTCTAGTTTCTTGAGGAAGACACCCAGCCGGAGTCTCAAGAACATAAGGTGCTTTGGGACGAGCTTGAACTGGCCTTGCGGGAAGACGCCGCGCCTGTCCCCGCTCCCGTTCCGGCTCCCGTCGCCCCGACTGCGCCAGCGCCCATCCCCGTGGCATTGATGGGCTGGGAGCTGCACATTGTCGCCGAGCTTGATCCCACGGGGTTCCACGAGGTCCCCGCCGACTTTCACGCGCCCGTGCACCTGCCAGCGCATGCGCCTGCGCGTGCACTGACGCGCACGCCCGTGCACCTGCCAGCGCATGCGCCTGCGCGTGCACTGACGCGCACGCCCGTGCCGGTGCCCGTGCACCTGCCAGCGCATCCGCCTGTGCATGCACTGACGTGCGTGCCCGTGCCGGTACCCGTGCACACGAATGTCTCCGCCGCGCCGTTGACAGCGCCTGTCCCCGCGCGGGTGCCAGTGCCCCCCTCAGCGGCATGGATGGCCGCCGTCGACCGCTTCCTTGCACCAACGCCAGTCGCCTCCTCCCGCCAGTTGACTCGCTCCGTAGTCCAGAATATTTTGGCCTTCCTTGAAGCTAGGACAACGTCCAGGAGTACGCCAACAACGGTGCAAGACACCGCCGTCGCCGTCGGTCAGTGGCCCGACGACACACAGAGCACGACAGAGGAGCCGCTTCCCACCGCAAGACGCCCCCGCCGCCGCCGCGTAATCTAAATTTGCCAGGAAAAACGTTCGGATTGCCATGCTTAAAATCCGAACGTTTATCATTTCTGTTTATTTTATATCGATAGTCGTATAATTTAAAGTCGGAGTCAGACTGAATGAAATGTATGGTTTGATCGATTGAATGTTCTGCTAGAGCCGTATCAAATTAAATATAAAACGTCATCAAGCCACATGTATTCCTTGTCATCCAACGACCTAGACTGCTTCAATGTCGAGTGCTCAACACGTTTAGCGTGCAGTTAATTTCATGCCAAAAATAGTGCTAATCACATGACAACACGCAAATAATATCCTAGTAGTTAATATCCGCATGCACTTAATATACTTCCAAATTAACGTGCATTGCACGTACACACTGACTAGTGCTGCTAGTACGTGAAACTGGTGCCGTGACTTGTGAACGCGTCCAGATATGGTCAACGGCAACATCGCCCGCGAGTTCTTCCTGTTTGCCCGTGCGTCTAAACGCAGAAGGGGAGGAGAGAGAGAGCACACATGGAACCCACCAGTAAGTGAAGGCGAATAGTACTAAAAATAATATTACATGTTATCCATTAATTAGGCTGTGGTAATATAAAAACATTATGTGAACAAAGGGGGTACAACAAACATTGCTATTCTACGTATGTTGCCTATTGACGTGCGGCTTGAAGGCCCGGTCGCATGTTCGATCCTCGTCCTTTATTTTTTAATTTGTATATGGGTCCAAATTTGTTTCATGACATGTGGGCCCCTCGGTGTGTAGTTTGTAGCACTTTAATTTGTGGGTCGAAATTTGTTCCATTCCAAGTGGACTATCGGTGTGTAGTTTTGTAGCTTATTTATAATAATTAAAGAGAACAACGTAGTTTTTTCAATAATACCATGGTGCGACGTTGAAGGCGAGAAAGGACGTGCTAGAGAGCGATGACCGAGCCAGAGGGAAATCAACTAGGGGAGTTGCGTGGGTTGCAACGGTGTTTGGAGTAGTTGTGGGCCGAATGCTACGAAAATATAATCTAAACCGACCGGAATAAATGCCTACACAAATTAATCCAAGGTTGGAGTGCCCCTCGCAATGTAAATAGCTTCGGCTTTGCGAGGGATGGAGAGGTAGTAGCTTCAACGCGTGGAAGATACGGTGTGAGAAAGCGAGGTCAATCGAGAGACATATAGATAGAGAGACAAAGTGAGTGTGGTCCGACATTCATTGAACAAATATATATGCTCTGGAGAGATATTGTCCGATTGAGCTTTTTGGCAAGGGTGAGGGCTGTAAGATAGAGCTTGAGAGATGATCCAGTCACAGACGTGTAGATATATTTTGTGCGTGGGAGGAAGCAAGGTCAACCGATCACATAGGGTCGCCGTGCGATCGAAAGAGTGAGACGGGTTGGAGAGAGTGACCTAGATAGACGATGTGCGTGAGAGAGTATACAATGTGAATAGGTCGAATTGGGCTCAAACATGGTGATATATCGTTTTTGTCCGAGAAAGAGCGAGGTCAATCGAGACATACGGAGAGAGAGAGAGATTGAGTGAGCGTGGCCCACCATGAGGTCGAAAGAGTGGCGGCGGCTTGGATGGACTGACCTAGATAGACAATCTGCGTGAGAGAGTATAGAGTGTGTCGATCGAGGCCCGAACAGGGAGATATATCATTTGTGTGTGAAAGAAAACGAGGTTAAATGAGACTCAGATAAAGAGAGCGAGATTGAGCGAGTGTGGCCCGCCGTGCGGAAGAAAGAGTGAGACAGTCTCGAGGGAGTGACCTAGATATACAACGTGCGTGCGTGCGCACGAGAGGTTGGGGGGGCTAGATAGGCAATGCATGTATTTAGCGCGAGAGGGTGAGAGGGAGAGGGGGGAGAGAGAGAGAGAGCTCGGCATGGGGTGCAATGGCGGGTGTGTGAGGTAAATACATTTGGTAACAGAGTGGAAAAAGGGGTTGTGTAGTTGAGAGACTTAGAGATTGAAACATGGAGAAAGAATGAACGTGTGTTGGAAACCGATAGCTTCCTAAGGTGGTTAGGAGAGGAAGATTGACCGATACAGGAAGTATGTAGCGTTTGTGCGGGGGGGGGGGCGCTAAAAACAACATTTGAATGTACATAGTACGAGACTTAATATCGATGTTTCAATTCGGTGTACATTGTAAGATTTGAACCGAGGACCAGGCATACGGGTAATTATTTCGAATTCGTGCCATACTAAGTTTCGAAAAGTTGACATTGACTCAGTTTGTTGTGCTATTTTGTAGGTCATATGTTTGAATCCATCCAAAAGTTTTCTCACTACCATGGTGTTCATCATATACATATGAATTTGTATTAAAACAGTAGCGTGGATACAGTGAAATGCGAAATCCACGTTAGAATTGGAGATCGCTACGTGACACACACTCTAATTCAAATAACTAACTACGTGACACACACTCTATAAATTGCACACATCTAACCGTGCGGGTACCGTTTCGATTTTTTTTCCAAATAACTCCTCATTAATTAATTTATAGTACTCCCTCTGTTCACTTTTATAAGACCTTGAAGACATTTCAGACAATGTGCAAAACAGTTCATTTTAAGTTGTCTGAAATGACTTACAAAAGTGAACGGATGGAGTATCTCGTTTCGAATGACTAATTATTGCAAGGAAAACACAGGCATGGTAATACATACAGATTCGTTTGCAAATGAAAGAAGATTCGTTTGCATTCTCAAATTTAGGCGCACCAGGCAGACCAGGGTCGTGTCGGGGTGGACGCTACTTCGGTGCCTTAAAGGCAACTGCCTTTGGGTCACTGACATGTGGGCCAGCCACCTGTTGGGCCCACATGTCATGGACACAAAGGCAGGTGCCTTAAGGCACCGAAGCATAGTCCTGTCGGGGTGGTCGCGTGTGTCGGACGGACGCGTAGCACCCGGCCACCCCCCCCAAAAAAGGATGATGACAATATAAGTTCGCGCTTCCATGTTTCGGATTGAAATATCTGGCGGCCCCAATTCCAGCCCTGCAAAATCTCTCTTCTCCACCGTCCCCTTCCGCGCCCAGATTGCTCAAATCCCTAATTCGCCGCCAACCCTCGAATTGCCCCTCGTCTCGTCTCTTTCCCCACCGTTCCCCACCTCTGTGCCGGACGATGACGACGAAGACGACGGTCGCGCTTCACCACCGCACCGGAGCTACCTCATCTACGCCCTCGTCCACCGACAACGTCGGCCGCCGCAACTGACGTGCCTCACAGACACCGAGTTCCACCGCATTAGGTGCGCTTCGCCGACGCCGTCTCCCAGCTCACGGGGGCTACTTCACCGAGCACATCGTCGCACCTCCGCCCCCCAAGGCCGTTGGGGCTTCACCAACGGTCTCGTCCACCGCATCGTAGCGCTCCGCTGCCACTTAAGATCTGCATCCGTGCGCGGCCAGCCAACGCCAGCGCATCACCCTCAACGGCTCTGAAGTGACCCGCACTCTAGCTAGGCGAGCATGCCCAAACGCCGGCCCGAACTAGGTATCCACACATCACTCCCTTGTGCACTGTTCCGACAATGTTTGGATATCCTTTCACTGCTCTCTTAGCTTACACGCCTATGCAACTCTGACTTTAACTCTTATTTCTTCTGGAGATATCATCTGAAACAAGCAAATCCATTTTTTAGCGAAGCATGAAGGCGCTACGGGATCTGGTACACATCCTGCACACCCGTATAACCTTGTAAGTATCTGTCCTCGGGTACAACATCAAGGTCGATTCCTCTTATTTGATCAACCATTCGTCGTGTCAAAAATGCAAAGGGGGATGCAAGGAGCACAAGGCCTGCACATCCAAGCAAGTGGTAACATGGACTTGTACATGGAACATCCCAAGCGCAAGCAGAGCTCCAGTGAGCCTATACAACGAGCTAGCGTAAGTCCCTGCATTTCATTTAATTCGTACTGGCATTCATGTATGATTTGCGTGCAGTGGCTGATCCACGAATTCAAGTTACTAGGGGCAAACATTTAACTTAAAAAATACGAAGGCACTTGCACTCCGGAAATCAACATAACTTGAGAAATGTGAAGCTACATGCACTTTGAAAACCAGCTAATGATCCAAAGTAGTTCAGATTATAAACACTAAATGATGCAAGCACCAAAAAACACAAAATGCAACATGGTGTACAAGGACTACAAACATGGTCTATACCTGCTTGAATTATTTGTTCTCTGGCTGAAAATATCGAAGTGTAATTGTATAACCAGTGCGCAAACTGCATATCAATATATCTATCCTGCACAAGTATGCCAATAGTTTCAAACAACAGATTAGAAAAGTATTTATGCTATGTTGTCATGATACGGGGACTTTCTGGTAGATGGCCTCGACGTTTCCTCAAGCTATGAAAATGTACTATAATTTGCTTGTCATCAATGCCTGCAAATCTCCGTCGCTCTCAACATAGTAGATCATCATTAGACACTAAATCCTTCAATGAGCTTGCAAAATGCTTGCATTAGATCCCTCATTAGACACTATATGTTCATCACCAGGAGCATGTAAAATGTTTGCATCAAATCCTTCATTAGCAGTCTGTTCATTAGACACTTCAGGCTCAAGAACAACATGAGCTTGTATGTTTGCACCGGAAACTTGATTAGATACATCAGATTCAGTCAGTTCAGTATTGATTGGGGGAGTTATAAAATAAGTAGAAATTGGTTTCATTTTCTCATAGATTCCCTACATACAAGCAGTTTTACAACACCGTCAGGTTTAACTATTGGCCAGAAATTGAAGAGTTGAATTAGATATAATCCGGGATGTGATGTACCTGCTCGTTGCGCATGCTACTCTTGCAAACTGCGACTGTCCGTTTGTGCAAGCTATATGCCATGCCCGTGCTGCCGCCGCTGCCTCCCATGCAGGCTACACCCAGCGTTGGATCTTCATCTTCTTGTCCTTCCGTTCGCTTGAAGCCCGACAAACGCCCTCCAACGAGGGCGCGAGGAAGTGCTGTGTCCGTCTGTCCAGCGGCGGCTAGGTTAGGAGCGAACCAGACTGGAGGCTGGAGCGAATGAATTGGGATTTTTCCTGCTGTCGATCGATATGGGAGGCGCTCATTTGGGCCGCGAGCCTGCTATAGGGCCTGCCTTGCACTTATGTTATTGGCCCATCCAAATTGAAACATTTTTCTTCATTTTTTACATTGCCTGCTCGTGCGTTGGGACGAACAAAACTAGCATGGGCCAACCTGGACGACTCAAACTAGGTGCACACTTTCCAGCCACCTGAGGCGGCCGCCCATACCAGCCCCTATGGTGGCGTCGCCCCTTTTTGCGTGTATGATTGGATAGTGAAAAATATTCTAGTGGCGCTTTTGATTTACCCACCGAATGGTTGAATTGCTTGTTTCTATGAACTGAGTTCGCCAATAATGTGAAGGATGCCAGTCTTTTCATCCTATTGTAGATTGCTTAGATTTTGATATGCCAAAAGTAATCGCATGAAATGTACAGTAAAAGCCAGTGTGATGTGTTTGGCTACAACTAGTCTGACTACACGTCCTCATATAACATATCAAGGACGCACCATCTTACCAGATTAACCATTCGACTTACCCATGTAGTGTGGGAAGAAAGAAGTATTGGGACTGCGTATCCAAGCAATTGATGCCATGGACTCCTTCGTACAACCTTGTAAGCGAAAAAGAAGTTGCAGTATGCCTGTACAAAGAACTAGCGTAAGTTTAGTTACCTGCTTCTCGGAATTTTAGTTAGCCACTTATTGCAAAATTGTTCAATTACGTTGCTTGGCTTAATTTAGTTTGCTACTGATTACATAATGACACAGCCTGTTAATCATATTGTAGACTACGCCTATCTATGTGTTTGATACTTACTGTTAAGAATTACCTGTTTGCCTTAACTTAAATATCTACTTGTTTGTTTAACTGCTTTGCTGCTGCAACAACGGGTTACAATGATGTTAATAACTACTTTTCAGCATCCAATTGAAACTCTTTAATTCCTTGTTTGTTTAACTAGGTTGCTGTTATAACTCTCAGTTGAGATGTTTTGCTAACTTCAACTTTTCTGAATCCAATCGGAACTTTAATGGCAAAACAGGTTAGCCCAAGATCAAAGAGCGAGGTCCCCATGGACGTTGCATCATCCCACAGCAGTGGCACCGGCCCAATCGTGCATTATGAATTGCCAACTGCTGATGCTCTAGAGGCTAAACTAGTGGTAGAAAGAGATTCTGCTTCTGCACTTAGAGATGAAGTTGACATGTTGAGGAAGCAAAGAACACAATCACAAGTAGTACTCAAGACAACCATTAAATATTTGGTGGATTTCAAAATGAAGCAAGCTGAGACTGACCAGATTGTTAAGGTCCTGAAGGAAAAAAGGAAATTAAATTCCTACTTGGTAAATCATAGGTGAAATGTTCTTTCCATAGTTGAATAACCTTTGTGTTGTCTGTTCATGTAATCAATCAAACCATTTGTTTTAGAGATCATGTAATAATTGTTTTTTTTTGTTTTTTGGTTTGTAATTTTATTTGAGCACAAGTCTGTATTAATTGATAAGACTCGAAGACATTTCATTTGGATTGCTGTGCCAGACCTACAAATATGCCAATCGGGCTGAATGTGCATTCAGCAATAGTAGTAGTATAGATGGACCATAAGTGGCACGCATCGGAAAGGGCCAAGATGCTTGCTAAAAAAAGGATGCTGTTGTAGCCAAAAAAAAGTACAACGGCCTGGCTTATGTATGTTAGTTGATATTATTGATCCATATACTCTATAAGTGTTTATATGTCTGTTAGTTCTGTACATTCTTGGTTGATTGACTCGGTATTTGAATCTTGATACATCGCTTGTGTACATATCTAAATGGGAGTACACATTATGCTGCGTGTGACATTTGAGTTGGACATGAAGTGTTCCAAATATTGGAATTCACCTTAAACTGGATTCTAGTTTCTGAATTTGAGTATCGGCATTTGTAAACCATATTCATATATGACAGTGGAATACATCTTTGTCGTCCTTTTGAAGATATATAAAAACACATAGAATGATTTATAAAGATTCATATAGGAATACAAAATGGATTCGAATTTAGTTGCCAGGGTAAACGTGGATGCTTATTGTCCCAAAATTCGAAAGAAGCAGCAAAATGTCCACTCCCACGTCGGCTGCCCGAAGCCAAGTGTTTGGGAGATGGAAATTACTGTCTACCCATTACACGGACAATCCATCGGCCCGATTTCCACTGCTCTAAATAGGGGTAGGTTAGTAACTTCAATTAGACGTGACACGACCGCCTCTGAGCCCATTCCGACACGGTGGTCGTCAAACATGGGCGGCAAAACTCATTTCATTCAAGCTCGTCCGAAAGACCTCTATTTCTCCCTCCATTCCCCATTCATACACGGTGGGCGGAAAAACAAACTCGACTCGGCCGAAATCAATGTAGGCAAATATTTTCAATAGGGGTAGGTTTGTAACTTCACTCAGACGTGACACAACCGCCCTACCTGTCAGCCCCGTTCATACACCGTGGGTGCCAACCATGGGCGCCAACCACCCTCTCCTCGCCCGAAATCACTCTGGGCAAATATTGGCGAGATGCGAGATACCGTCCTATCCCCAATCGACGAGACGTCCAAATTTTAAACGGGGGCTATGTTCGTAACTTTCCCATATTTCAGACAGGCGCGTCCCAAAAACATGGTTCCCCGTACCTCTCCCTCCATTTTCCCATTCATACACCGTCCGCGCTAGAACACCCCATCCCCACACCAGCCTCCGTCCGCCACCCCATCCATCGCCGCCGTCCTCCACCACATCCATCGCCACCGTCCTCCACCATGCCGGAGCGCCTACCAAGACTGCGTCGTCCATTGCTAGAGATGGACGTTTCTCATCCACGGCGACAGACCAATAGCCTTGCATCGCGTCCTCTCGCTTCATCGGCGCCGTCGTCCTCTTTGCCGGGGCCGCTCACACGACCTTCTCTTCCACCACAACGGGACTTATCCCCCGATGCACCCGTCTACCGTCGCAGATCTACTTCAACGCCACCGACAGCCATCGCACCCCTGATGCCTACACGGCGCCGCAAGAGAGGTGGTACTTCATATCTCCTCAACTTTTTGATCTCAACCAGAAAATAGATCTTAACTTGGTTACTCTACTTTCTTTTCAGCTCTTAGAATTTAGTTCTTAGTTCGAAGCAAACAATGGATGCTAAATATCATTTCTCCGGTTTGCAGCTTCAAATCTGCCATGGCACAGCCATAATTGGTTTAATTGATCATGCTTAGGGTTTAATTGATCATGTTGGTTCCGTGGTGGTTTCTTTAATAGAAATCGGAGGGGAAACCCTCTTTTGCTAAAAAAATATGCTTAGAGTTTCCCCCTTTTATGATCACTATACGATCAGAATACGTGCTTCGTGTCATAATAACACTACTCCACCCATCAAGCTAAACAAGCTTAGTTGTTCAAATACGAACCTGATATTATTAAAACAGAGTTGTTTAATTGGTCAGCTAAATGTTCCTAAATTAGTTTCGAAAATGCATGTTCGCCGCTCGGGTGTGTATCTCTACAGGGTGCCCACGGTGGGCCGGCCCACCCTGGGATTTTGGGTCGTCCCAGGCCCCAATTCCCCTCTGTTCTGCTGCGCGCTTCCGATCTCTACTCGCCTCGAGCCGCCTGCCTCGCTGTCCCCGGACGGCATGACTCTAGGAGGAGACGCCGGACTAACAGGAGGCCAGGAGCCGCTCTCCCAACCGCGTCACCGCTGCCCGGGCGCGCCGCCGTGCCTACCTTCCCAGTCCGTTCAGGGCTCAGGCGTGCAGCACCCACCAAGCCAACCCGATTTATCCTGAGATACATCCTCAACACTCAGCAGCCACTCCTCATCACCCATTTTCTAATTGATTCATTACTCATTAGGCAGGACTGTCATTAGGGTTTGTTGTGTGCTCAGTGCTACCTACACTTAATGGTTTAGATGTATTTCGGTAATCTTTAGTACCTCTAAAGTTCACAGGGTTTTCAAAATTCCGGCCCTCGGAACAGAAACTAGTCATTTTGGATTGTTGGTCGTAGTGACATTGACCCAGATTACTACTGCAAGCCAGGTTTGTTGACAATTTTACTTGTCTTTCTTACTCATTCGATATAATATCCAATTATTCACGTCGATTAGTTGCAAACAATAAGTGCTAGACAAACTTCTTCATTCAGATTTTGGACGGTCTCTTACTGCAGTTACAATTCTGCATACTTGTCCTAGTAAGCTCACAAGTAAACGATTGATTCACTACATCTATGCTTGCCTTGTCATATTTGTTGTCAATATTCTTTTAGGGTGGACCACCCTGTTTCTAAATACTGGAACTGCAGACATGAGTGAATAGTATTTCTCTGTGTGATCTCTTCCATCATGTGTGGGTAACGAACACTGCATTGTATAGAAAGAAAGTGTCATTTCCAGCTTTTACATAGGTTTCGATCTTTTACATGGAATACAATCTGCCTACTTGCTTTGTGTCGCACTACCAACACTCCACCTTGAAGCTAAACATTATGCCACTCATAATTGCTTAGTTTATTTGTTCAAATACGAATTTCATATGATTCTAATGTTCCTACTTCAGTTTTGAAATGTGTGCCTGCCTGTTATAGAGACATAAGGGGTTTGTATTTCTGTGTGTGGTCTGGTCAGCACGGTTGGGGAGGTGAACTTTGCATATGCAGGGGTTTATAGGGAGACACTCTCCGAGTTGAATCCGCAATGCATTCCATAGATAATCTGACTACTTTTTATGTTTTCATGAATCTCAGATTCTGAACAGCATCATAATGATTATGAGCTTGTGCGCATGAAAAGAATAAAGCAGAACAATGCCATGGCTGTCAAACTTGGCATTAAGGGACTGAAATCAAGTCTGGATGCAATGCAATGCAAACGCTCTCCACCTACAGATTCATGCTCAGAATATGATCCTAACAGTGATTCTGAGCTAGAGGGAGACCTAAGTCAATGTAGCTCCCTAGTGGAGGAGTCAGAGGAAGATGCCCTATCTTATTCCACCATCAAGGTACTTGCTCTAACTTTCCAAGGTTACATTGCTCGCACATATCTTGCAACTGATGCTTTGCATTGCTTCTACTTTGTTGAACTGCCATTAGCTTAGTTTACACATCGTGTATGTGAATACGCCCTGCCAATCCATTTTCAGTACATATTCCATCTGTCATCATACCATATTTATCCATTCAAATGCTGTTCTTGTGTATCAGACGTTCAAAAGGAAGAGGGCGATTGCTGATCGTGGAGGAGCACAAGCAAAGTATTTGGAAAAGGTAGTGGCACCTGATAAATCAAATAGCCCATTAGGTGTAGTTGCAATATCACCTGACCCACAAAATACCCCAACTCTAGCAGACTCTAGCCCTACTACACTGGTCATTTCTGATGCCCCAACTCAGCAGACCCCAACTGCAGCAAACAGTATGATTATGCCAGTTGACATAGCACCAGCTGTACGACGCAAAACCCCCATTCCAGCAAAGAGTACACCAAATCCAGTTGCCAAATCCCTTTTCAAACCAGAGAGAGCCCCAATTGCAGCAAATAGGACCCATGTTCCATTTCTTCCCAGTTTATAAGACGAAGCTTATGTTGTTGTCAGGAACTTTGTGCGCATCTTTCCTTCATGGAAAGATTATACCGCAGACACAGAACAATTTCCAGTCTTCCTCCACAACTTACGCGTAAGTAATGTACTAATGTTATTCATGGGCATTACTGCATATGTTTCTGCTGATAGAAGACACGAGATTTCATTGTTTTAAATAGGCGAGGAGGGATTGTGATGACGAGCAAGGGTTGGTTGCGCTTTTCAAGCACTCGTTGATGAAGTATCGTTCCTACCTGAGGCAAGCGCACTTCGATGGCAAGCCTCTGAACGAAATTTCTGTAAAGTCTCCGGTGCTACATTTATCCGACGGTGACTGGAATAATCTTGTTACACATTGGTCTCGGCTGCAGCGTAAGGTACTGACTATGATATCACATCACAATTTGAACTACATTTCTGCATTTGCCTTATGTCTCACTTGTACGAAAACTGTTAGCAGAAGAACATTCGTTCTCAACTGACCACAGAATCTCGCAACTATACTGCACACTGCATTGCTCTTGTGAGTACCTCTTGCCCTGTATGACCATACTTACTTTCATAGCTGTTTGATTATGTAGCATCACTGCACATGTTAGCCTCATAATCGTCCATTTGGTGGACATTATAAGATCCATATGGACTCTTACATAAATTTAGAATCAACCCAATGCTTTTGAAGAGGTTTAGCTCTGCAGTCCTCTTGTAAGGACTGAATGTGGTCTATCACTGTACTTACATTAACAGCTACTCCCTCCGTCCCATAATATAAGAACGTTTTGTACAGTACACCAGTGTTCAAAACACTCTTGTATTATGGGAAGAGGGATTGGTTCATTTTGTAGCATTCTGCATCTTATCTCCCTCGCCCACCATTTACTAAAAAAGATCAGATCTATATTTAATCTTACCAACAAGTAGAATACACAGACAATGCCAGTGCAGAAGTGTAGCCCATTGCTCTTGTTAGTACATTTTGTCCTGTAACGCTTGTACTTCCAGGGATTGGTAGTTGATTATGTAGCATCAATCTACATCTCATCTTCATTATCCTCTATCCCTTCCAGTATTATCATATCTATAATTACTCTCTACAAAATGTAGAGTACAGGCAATGCTTATGAAGAAGATTCTGTGCTGAAATTCTTGAGTTATCCTTCCCTTGACATGGAGAAGGGCATTATAAAGCCGGTGTTAACTGTTAATGTAAGTCAGTCCTTCTAAAGCCTTTATCCTCAACTGCTGTTTAATTTGCTCATACTCCCTATCGTTTACTGCTGTTTAGTTTGTTGTTTCTACCTAAACGCATGTTCGTAAGAATCATAAGTTCTAAGTTTTACTTGTAAAACCAAATTCCTTATTCATACCATGCACATTACTTAATACTCCCTATATGTATGCTTGTTTTTGTGGATCTATAATCCAGTGTGTGGTGAAGCAGCCCATGTTTGCACCTTGTCATCTCCTGTTTTATCTTACTGATGTGGCTGATGATATGAACAACATGCCATGCACATTATCCAAAATAGATACAATGATTTTCTGTACCCTTCATCTATGCTTGTTATGTTGACATGGTAATCCAGTAGTGTGGTGAAGCTCCCCGCATTATGAACAATGCCAAATTATGCTATTGATATTTTGAACTTACTCTTTATTTTTTAATTTGAAATTGGATAGAATTGACAGAACAATTATCATCTTTGTTTATAAACGTGCAAAACCTGTCATCTCTCTGCTTTGTTTCAGGGTGATATGCCTGATGGCATGCACAAGTCTGCTGAAGGCTGTGAGACAAATCCAACATATATTGCAGCAAAGAAGGCAAAACATCTTGAAGATAGCGAGACAACCCCAAAGTCTTGTCTTGATGCAGTGTTCAAGTTACTTGAGACTAACAGTCAGACAAGCTCACAGAATTCGTTGTCTAAATCAGTTCGACTTCTTCAGTCCCAAGTTCTAGCAGAAAGGCATTCTGCAACAGAACTTCGACTTGAAGTCCTATCTCTAAGAAAGATTGCAGAGAACACCAATGAGAACCTCATCGCTAAACAGCAACACCTGGAAGCTATGACCGACATGCTAGGCCGGTCTCACAGCCTTGCTCAGCAGCTTGCGCAGCAGTTCCCCCGCAAGGCTAACCTTTCTTGAACTATCTTGGAAGTGGTCTCGGTTCAGTATTATTTTGTTACGCTGCAATGGTGCCCAGTTTTTGTAATCTGCTTCTTCGTTGCGCTTTATGATCACTGGTGGCGAACTTCGATGCCCAGTGGATGTAATATACCTTAAATCCTTTATTGTATAGTGTAGGTTTATTCTTAGTTACTATGCCGTAATTTCTTTATTGTATAGAGTAGGTTTGTTCTTAATTCCTACTAGTTACTGCCATCATTCGCTATCTGAAAAAAAATCAGATGTAGTCGACCGGACCGAAACATTCGACTCTAACGGGCCAGGTTTTTAGCGGGCCACAATTGGGCCGGCCTGCGTCTTTCTTGGGCCCGAATGATTGGGGCCTTCACACATGCACCAGGCCCAAACTTACACCGGCCTATATTTTAGTTGGGCCTTTTGTCGACCCAGCGCTTAGTTTGGCCTAGGTAGCGTTGGGCCATTAACAGGCTGAATATTGTACTGGCATGTTACGGCCGAGATGAAACCACGGGCCTTTAGCAGGCCAAAATACATGTTGGGCCTCAATTTTCACTAGTCGTCGACGGGCCTTCAGCAGGCCGAAATGTAGACCGGGCCGTTTTGGGCCCAGTTAGCTCACGGGCCGTTACCAGGCCGAAACATATCTCGGGCCTTAGTTGGCCCACTGATATCATGGGCCTTTAAGAGGCCGAAAGCTTAGCACATGCATCAACAGGCCGAATTACACGACAGGCCTTTAACAGGCCCAAAGTCACGTTGGGCTTAACTGTTGCCATCTTTAGCACGGACTGTTAGTGGGCCCGATGTCCCGTCGGACCATATATGGCCCATGGGCAGCATGGGCCATCCCAGGCCAAAAGTCACACCGGGCTGAAATGGGCCCATGTCTACATCAGGCCTCTAACAGGCCAAAAGTCACTGGGCTGTAGTTGGGCCCAAATATTCAGCGAACAATTAACGGGCCAGATCTGGCTTCGGGCCACAAATGGGCCCCAATATTGGGTGAACAATTAACGGGCCAGATCTGGCTTCGGGCCGTAAATGGGCCCAAATATTGGGCGAACAATTAACGGGCCAGATCTGGCTTCGGGCCGTAAATGGGCCTTTATTAAGCAGGCCGTTATTGGGCTGGCCCACTAGTACCTGATTAAGTTCTACGGGCCTTTGACTGGGCCGGCCTTTTTAACCTATATGGGCCTTTGTTGGGCCCAGCCACGTGTCGACGTATCATAGGCATGTCTCCTCCAGTGGACGGGCGACATCTGGCCCACTGACGAGCTGACAGGTGTTCCCTTCCGCCAATAAGAATTTTACACGTGGAAATTTCCCATTGGTCAGGGCTGTTAACGGGTTATCGGATCCAAAATCCGACCCGATAGCTTAACGGCGTTCCGTTACGGTGGATGCCACGTGTCGGTCACCCTTGACGAAAGCACTTCCGTGACGCGCGATTTATCGTCATGGAAGTGGACACTTCCGTGATGATAATTTTGGTAATGTCATGGAACACTTCTACGACAGCACATGTATGACTATCTTGATTCTGTCATAAATTTTTCATGGATGTACATGCATGACAAAAAACACGACCTACTGTGACAAACACGTATCATCACGGAAGTGTATTTTTTTGTAGTGTTGGCTTCTGCACGTCAAATAATCTTCACCCTCCATGTGTCGAGCGAATGTGAAAAGTCAGGGTATTTTGCGAATAACACCCCGTCCATGCGAGGAAGAGCGCCTATTTAAAGAGATTGGATCCTAGATCCATTCAGCACTACGCAGGAGAAATCCCCAGAGACTGCTCAGGAGAAACCATTCCAGCATGGCTAGTGTTCCCGGCTCCTCCGCTCGTCCCAGTCCAGAGAAAGGCGAGTGGGAGAGGTGTTCTGTGTCTCATAGCCAATTGATAAAGTTGCAAACGCAGGGATTCCTTCCCCCTACGGATCTAGTCCCTGTTCGAACGGGGCTAGCTTCCTTCAATGAGGGGACTCAGGCAGAGGACTTCCCCAATCCGTCAGGGGGAGAGCGAGTGTGTTTTGTCCCCTTCCTGCTAAGAGGCGTTGGATTTCCACTCCATCCGTTCCTCTGAGGGCTTCTGGAGTATTACGGCCTCCAGCTTCACAACTTCACTCTGGCCTCTATTCTGCACATTGCGGGTTATGTCGTTTTATGCGAATTATTTTTGGGCGTCGAGGCTCATTTCGAGTTGTGGAGGAAGTTGTTCTGTCTCGTCCCGCGCAATCATGAAGGGTCGATTTTTGAAGTGGGTGGAGCCGAAGTATGGCGCGTCGCCAATACCGGATATCTATCCGGCACTCCAAGGAAGGCACCTTATGAATGGCCCTCCGAATGGTTCTGTATTGAGGACGTCGCGCTTCCCGACCTGGTTCGAAAGGGTCTTCCTGAATTTGCGTGCGTCCCGCTGAAGAAACGCCACAGTTGGCGTCCCCGGAGCCTTGAAGAGGAGGACGGCGCGGAGGTTCGTCAGCTGATGAGCAAGATAAAAGAGCTCGCTGAGTCCGGGCTCACAGTTATTGAGGTTATGGCGATCTCCATAGCGCGAGGGGTCCAGCCGCTCCAATACAGAGGGCTTCCAATGTGGCACTACAATGGGGAGGATGACGCCTCTCGCTGCAGCCGGAAAGGTCCGGACACCCCTGCCGCCTTGGCTAAGATATTAGCCGAACTGTTCAAAGGGGAGGAAAAGGAATTTCTTCGCATCAAACTCAGAGACGGGTACTCTATGTATAATCCTCCCAGTTGGGTAAGGCCCAACCCATCTGTTTTTGCTCCTTCCATCTCCGAATTGCCTTTGATAAATTTCTAGCTTGTTTGCTTATGACAGCACTGGCGAAAGGTCACCGAGGGATTTCATAGTCCCGCCCGCAGCCGGAGGATCACAACCGGGAGCTTGATCCCGGGTTTGAAGAGGATCCGGATATATTTGTGGTGCTCGCGGAGGGGGTGTTTTACCAGACGAGCTATGATGGCACAGAAGTGGCCATCATCGCCGACTACCCTGGTCTTCTTCCTGCTTCACAGGTAAGTAATCAAGAAGCACCTTCTATGAAAGGGTGCTCTTACTCTGCCTCACCCACCGCATTGTCGCGCGTTCTACAGGGGAGGCGTTCGGTGATACCGAGGAAATCGGTTCCTGCGTCGGACAGATCTTCAAAGAGGAGGGCCGTTGAAGGCACCGCCAGGCCTTCATCAAGGAGGTACGGATAAATATATTTTTTAGTGGTCGTATCAAACTATGACCTATGCGCCTGTTTGATTACAGGAAAAAGGTTCGTCAAACTATGTCCGGGGGTCCGGTCGGCCGCGTTCCCAACAACCAAGATTTAGATCCGGTCGGGAGACGGGGGCCGATGTAGGAACAAAGCCGGACTACCCTTCGGCCGAGGGTTCGGACAATATGTCCGTTACCAACTCGGAAGTAGAGAGCGCCATGAATCATCGACGTTGCATGGCTGTTTTACGAGACCCGAAGTTCTCGGACGAGGCATTTAATGCCTTTAGCATGGGCGACACATACATCCAAGCTGCTCGAGACGGGCTTAGAAAAGCCACGAGGCAATATCTAACAGATGTGCAGGTAAGGTTACTTTGTCAAAAAAGGATAGCCTATGCTAGTAGCCCCCGGGACTGAAAGCAGTTGGTACAACTGATTTAAGGACCGTTGTATGACCAGGTTCTTACAGATAAGAACAACCTGCTATCCCAAGAGCTGGAACAATGTCGGATGCAGCTAAATGCTGCTACCGCCGAACTAAAAGAGTTCAAGAAGGCGTCACCTGGTAATATTCCCCTCCGACGAGAAAATATACTTATATGCCCAGAATATTAACAGTCTTGCTTATACCATGACATAATGGTCAGGGGGACTCAAAGAGGCGTTGGAAGTCGCGCAAGCGAATGAGCAAGAAGCCAAAAGGCTACAAGCTACAGGCGATCGTGTGCTGAAGCAGGCCATTATTGAGAAAAACCAGCTCCAGGATTGCAAGACCCAGCTAGGCGAAGAGCTGAAAGATGTGCGGGCCCAGCTAGCCGATTCCGTGAAGGAAAACAAGAAGCTGTGAGGCGGCATATTCAGTATGTATCTGAACTATTTTGAAAGTAGTTCGAAGATAGGAGAAACTGATGTAGCTATGATTGCAGGTATATTAACGGGCCATCCTGAAGAGGAGGTGTCCGGATCATCGAGTGATCTGCTGCAAAAGCTGTCGCAAGTGCACGAACAGGCGCAGCTGGCGATGCGGAGTGTTGCCAAGGCTCTATGGCCATCCGCCTCCCCTCCAGGAAGTATGGAGGAGCTTGTAGAGCTATTTAAAGGAGCGCGACGACGTATCCGGCTATGGAAGATATCGGCCTGCCGAGAGGGTGCGCGAGAGGCTTGGGCCATGGTGAAAACTCGGTATACCAAGCTTGATCCTAATCACACGGCGCGGGTCGGACCGGTAGGGTCGAATGGGGAAGAAATTCCCGTTAGTTTAGTATATGACCAAGTAGAGGTGGCCGCCAAATATTCCCAACAGGATTGTAAATTAGATTGCCTGTTAGATGGTATAGAGGCAGAAGTGTTTCAGTCCAAGTGACTATGTACTTTCCTCACCATGTGGAATTTCTAGCCGAATTGTATATCATTTGTCATGGCAGACCTTTTCGCTTCAACCTCTGGACCTGAAGGTGCGGAGTGTTTCCGAATACCGTCATGGTCGAATAGGCCGGGGTATGCGTGGAAAACTAAGCGTAGGGGTCATAGTTGCTTGAACAGACAAGTTGTATCTGGCTAGTTATGTTTTATTACATTGAGATTGTAAGAAACATCTTCCAGGGAGAATAGTTTCGTTAAGGGTTCCTCTCCCTGGGTGTGCATGCATTAGTAGACATGCCCGAATTGTGATGTGAAAATCACAGTGTTTATAGCTTCTGGGGGTTCATAATGGAGTGAGTGCAAAAAATATTTTTCATCCACCGACCGAATATTCCCTTAAGAACGCCAGCTTTTGGCTTCACCCAGTCTGAGGTACACATCCGGATGACCCGGCAGTAACAATCGCAGAGGTGGTCCCTTTACCACCTAGCCGAACAATCAGGAACGTAGGGGTAAGCACAAGAGCCAGGCAACCTAGCTTGGCCAAAACTTAAGTCATATCGATGCATATAATGGTGAAGAAAAGACATACGGGAAAATTGCGTATGTGTGATGAGCTTGATGCTCGGAAAGTAATATTAACAAGCTTCTGTGAAAGAAGCCCCCAGGTATAATGGGTGTACGTATGTAAAAAAGTGTATGTCAGCACTGTTCGATCGAGCCGAATGAGAGCTTTAAAGCGAAAAAATTGTGTAAAAGGGGGAAAGAGTTATGGAAACTATAAGGGAGAAGGAGACTAACAAAGGGTTCGACGCTAGGCATAGAACCTTCGGAGTCTGGCCGCGTTCCAGGGGTTCGGCTCTAGGCGGTTGTCTGATGCGTCGTGAAGACGCTACGCTCCTCCGGTAAGAACTTCGTCAATCATGAAGGGACCCTCCCATTTGGGCTTGAGTTTGTCCTTTTTCTTCTCCGGCAAGCGTAGAACGAGTTCGCCAACGTTGTAAGTCTTGGTCCGTACTTCTCTGCTTTGATATCTTCGAGCCTGCTGTTGATAAAATGCTGAACAGGCTTTGGCGACGTCGCGCTCCTCCTCCAGGGCGTCTAGGCTGTCCTGCCGATCCAACTCGGCCTCTTTCTCTTCGTACATGCGCACTCAAGGTGAGTCATGTATAATATCGCAGGGCAATACAGCCTCTGCACCGTACACCATGAAGAAATGTGTGTATCCAGTAGTACGGTTGGGCATGGTCCGCAGCCCCCAGAGTACGGAGTCGAGCTCCTCGACCCAGTGTTTGTCTGATTCTTTCAAAGACCGCACTAGTCTGGGTTTGATGCCGCTCATAATAAGACCATTAGCTCGCTCGACTTGACCGTTTGTTTGCAGGTGGTAGACAGAGGCGTAATCAAGCTTAATGCCCAAATTAGCACACCAGTTTTTCACCTCATCAGCTCTGAGATTTGAACCGTTATCGGTGATGATGCTGTGTACACCATAACGGTGTACCACATCGTATATAAATGCAATCACCGGTCCGGACTCGGCCGTTTTAACTGGTCTAGCCTCTATCCACTTGGTGAATTTGTCCACCATGACCAGCAGATATTTTTTCTTATGGCTTCCCCCTTTAAGGGGTCCAACCATGTCCAAGCCCCAGACCGCAAAGGGCCATGTAATGGGGATTGTTCGTAAAGCGGTTGGGGGCATATGGCTTTGGTTGGCGAAGAGTTGGCATCCAACACAGCACTGGACAAGGTCCTGTGCGTCTGCCCGGGCCGTTGGCCAGTAAAATCCCGTACTGAAGGCCTTGCTGACAAGTGCCCTGGCTGCGGCGTGGTGCCCACCGAGACCGGCGTGAATTTCTGCCAAGAGTTGCCGCACCTCCTCCTCGGAGATACACCTTTGAAGGACTCCGGTAGTGCTTTTCTTGTAGAGCTCTCCTTCGTGAACTTTATAGGCCTTCGAACGCCGGTTGATGCGGCGAGCCTCGTTCTGATCCTCTGGGAGCTCCTTCCTATTAAAGTAGGCCAAGAATGGTTTGGTCCACGGGGCAATTACTGCCATGATGAGGTGGGCCGAGGGTGTTATTTCGGTGGCTGAGCCTCCGATGATATCAGCGTGTTCATTATCCGTGTTTGTGTTCGGAACGGGACTGTCGTTGCTGTCTCCCCCTTGCCACACCACAGAGGGCTTAAAGAGCCTTTCGAGGAAGATGTTAGGTGGGACGGGGTCGCGCTTAGCGCCGATGCGAGCAAGGACGTCTGCCGCCTGATTACTTTCGCGGGCGATGTGGTGAAATTCGAGTCCCTCGAACCGAGCCGACATCTTCAAGACGGCATTGCGATAAGCTGCCATCTTTGGATCTTTGGCATCAAAGTCTCCATTAATTTGGGATATTGCGAGGTTTGAGTCCC
The DNA here is from genome assembly GCF_018294505.1 of Triticum aestivum. NCBI lineage: Eukaryota > Viridiplantae > Streptophyta > Magnoliopsida > Poales > Poaceae > Triticum > Triticum aestivum. The sequence goes on along the minus strand of NC_057796.1, from coordinate 308,927,045 downwards.
CACGCACCTCTAGGCGTTGTATGCCCATTGATACGGCCATCCGGAGGCCATGTAGCAAGGCCTCGTATTCGGCTGCGTTGTTGGAGTCTGTGTATAATATTTGGAGTACGTACTGGACGATATCTCCTGTGGGGGACGTTAATACGACGCCCGCCCCTAGCCCTGCCAACATCTTGGATACGTCAAAATGCATCACCTAGTTGGAATACGCGCCGTACTCTTTAGGGAGTTTGGCTTCTGTCCATTCAGCGACGAAGTCAGCCAGTACCTGTGATTTTATGGCTCGACGTGGTTTGTACATGATGTTGAATGGCAGGAGCTCAATGGCCCATTTGGCAATCCGGCCCATTGCAACCTGGTTGTTAATTATATCATTGAGGGGCACTTCGAAGGCCACCGTGATAGAGCACTCCTGAAAGTAGTGTCGCAATTTTCGAGATGCCATGAAGACTGCATATGCTATTTTTTGATAATGAGGGTACCGGGATTTGCATGGTGTGAGGACGGTGGATACGTAGTATACTGTCTTCTGGAGCGGAAATTTGTGTCCGTCCTGTTCTCGTTCGACGACGAGTATGGCGCTCACCACCTGGTGTGTTGCCGATATGTATAAGAGAATTGGTTCGCCGACGTTTGGCGCGGCCAGGATTGGGTTGCTTGCCAAAAGGGCTTTTATTTCTTCCAGTCCGGCCGTCGCCGCGTCTGTCCACTCGAAGTTATCGGTGCGTCGTAGAAGGCGATAGAGCGGCAGTGCCTTTTCTCCCAACCTGGAGATAAAGCGGCTTAAAGCTACCATGCACCCAGTGAGTTTTTGGACCTGCTTGAGTTCGGTTGGCGTAGCCAGTTGTGACAGAGCTCGTATTTTGGCTGGATTTGCTTCAATTCCTCTGTTGGAAACGATGAAGCCCAGTAGTTTTCCGTCGGGGACGCCGAAGATGCACTTTTCTGGGTTAAGCTTGATGTCGTATGTGCGGAGGTTGTCAAATGTGAGACGCAAATCGTCTATTAGTGTTTCAACGTGTCTAGTTTTGATGATGACGTCGTCCACGTAGGCCTCCACTGTCTTGCCGATCTGTTTCTCGAGGCATGTTTGGATCATGCGCTGGTAGGTGGCACCGGCGTTCTTGAGCCCAAAAGGCATGGTGTTGAAGCAAAACGGCCCTATGGTATAATGGATGATGTTGCGGCTTGATCGGACTCCTTCATTTTGATTTGATGGTATCCGGAATATGCATCAAGGAAGCACAGCGAGTCGTGACCCGCGGTAGCGTCAATGATTTTATCAATGCGGGGAAGAGGGAAGGGATCCTTAGGGCAAGCCTTGTTAAGGTCTTTGAAATCGATTCATAGGCGCCAGGATTTATCCTTCTTTGGTACCATTACCAAGTTCGCCAACCAGTCTGGATGTTTAATGTCTTTAATGAATCCAGCCTCGATGAGTTTGGCTAGCTCCTCCCCCATAGCTTGTCGTTTGGGTTCGGAAAAGCGCCACAGAGTTTGCTTGACCAGCTTATATACCTTTAGTATGTTGAGGCTATGTTCGGCCAACTCGCGCGGGATTCCTGGCATATCCGAAGGATGCCAGGCAAATATATCCCAGTTTGCACGCAGGAAGTCTCGTAGTGCGGCGTCGACTGCAGGGCTGAGTTGCACTCCGATAGACGCTGTCTTCTTCGGGTCTGTTGGATGGACCTGAAATTTGACTATTTCTTCTGCTGGCTTGAAGGAAGTGGATTTGGGTCATTTGTCCAGGATCACATCGTCTTTATCCACGGTGGAGCGTAGTGCGGTTTGTTCTTCGGCCGCAAGGGCCTCAGACAATGCCTTGAGGGCCAAGGATGCGGTTTTGTTCTCAGCGCGGAGTGATATGTCCGGATCGCCGACGAGGGTGATTATTCCATTAGGCCCGGGCATTTTTAGCTTCATATACCCATAATGAGGTATGACTTGAAAGCACATGAAGGCCTCTCGCCCTAACAGGGCGTGGTACCCACTGTTGAAAGGGGCCACCTGGAAAGTTATTTCTTCGGACCGATAATTCTTCGGCGTGCCGAACACCACATCAAGTGTAATTTTTCCTGCACACCGAGCTTCCCGGCTGGGAATGATACCTCGAAAGGTTGTGCTGCTTTTCTTGATGCGGCTCCTGTCTATTTCCATCTTGTGGAGCGTGTCCTCGTAAATGAGGTTTAGTCCGCTGTCGCCGTCCATGAGGACTTTTTTAAGTCGAAAGCCGTCCACGATGGGACTGAGGACTAGGGCAGTTGGCGCTCGGACTGTTCTGTATTTAGGTTCGTCACTGGCGTTAAACACTACAAAAAATACACTTCCGTGATGATACGTGTTTGTCACAGTAGGTCGCATTTTCTGTCATGCATGTACATCCATGACGATTTTATGACAGAATCAAGATAGTCATACCTGTGCTGTCGTAGAAGTGTTCCATGACATTACCAAAATTATCATCACGGAAGTGTCCACTTCCATGACGATAAATCCCGCGTCACAGAAGTGCTTTCGTCAAGGGTGACCGACACGTGGCATCCACCGTAACGAAACGCCGTTAAGCTATCGGGTCGGGTTTTGGATCCGATAACCCGTTAACAGCCCCGACCAATGGGGATTTTCCACGTGTAAAATCATCATTGGCTGGAGGAAACACGTGTCGGCTCATCATTGGGACAGATGTCATCCACTCATTGGACAGAAGGCGCCTATGATACGTCGACACGTGGCACGGCCCAACATAGGCCCATTCCTGTGAAAAGGCCGGCCCGTTTGACTTGGTCAAAAGGTGGCGGGCCGGCCCATGTAAAGCCTGTTAACGGCCTGTTCGCATATAGCCCATTTACAACCCGCTAACCCAAGGCCCGTTACGCCCTATCCGAATTAGGCCCAGTAGCGTCATCTGGGCCACCCAATATGATTCCAGCCCGTTTTCACTTCTGGCCCATGTATGGCCCATGACGTCTTTCGGCCCATATGAAGCCCTATGTAACTCTTGGCCTATTAACGGCCCGTGGTGAAACTGGCCCGTAATGAACAGTGTATCACTTTACACCCATTAATGGCCCGTGGTGAAACTGGCCCGTAATGAACAGTGTATCACTTTATACCCATTAACGGCCCGTTATTCCGCTGGGCCGTTTCCAGCCCATGTTATCTTTCGGCCTTCTCAGAGCCCATTTATTCTTGGGCTCATTTCCAGCATTCGTTTACTTACGGCCCGTTACTGTCATTTTCTGCTTGTGGGCCAAATTCAGCCCGTGGTTACAGTCGGCCCGTTTGTGGTCCGTTAATACGTTGGGCTGTTTTCATAGCGTCATCAAATACGGCCTATTAACGATGGCCCGTTATGGTCGGCCCATGAATGGACGATTCCAACTCTAGCCCGTTTACGGCCATAATGCGGCCTGTTATTGGCCCATGTTTGGCCAATCGATCATACTGCCCATATAAGGCCCATTGATGATGCGGCCCGTAGAAGGCCCATTGTTTCTACGGCCCGTAGAAGGCCCACTGTTTCTACGGCCCGTAGAAGGCCCACTGTTTCTATGGACCATAGAAGGCCCACTGTTTCTACGGCCCGTAGGAGGCCAAGTGTCACTACAGTAAATATTAGCCCATGGTTATTGTGGCCTAGTTTTAAAAAATAGGTTATTGCAGCCACTAGCAAACCGCGGAAAAAAAACTACAATGACTACAAGCAAACAAATAAACAAGACAACAAGGAAATAAATAAGCAAGCAACTTACGCTAGGCTATCACGGCTATCACACATATTACATCCACTGGGCATCAAAGTTCGCCACCAGTGAAAATAAACGTGCCGACAAATGAATATACAAAACTGAGAGCACTTCAGAAGGCACTAGGCCTGGCCACGTCGGGCCCCCCAAACAGCTGAAGAAGCTGAGTAGATCTCAGTTGTGTCAACGATAGATGCATCAACACTAGATTTAAGGCATGATGGTGCGCACGGCAGTCCTCTGACATCTTCATTGCATCTTTGACTTCAAGTCGGAGCTGAGCTGAAGCAAGCCTTTCTGCTTTAAGTTGAGACTGAAGAAGTTGAACTGATTGAGGCAGCGACTGCACAGAGGTTGTCTCACACCTACTGGTGAGTAGCTTCAACTCACTGTCTTCATCAAGACAGGACCTTGGGGTCATCTCGCTATCCTCAAGATGGTTTGGCTCACTATTTCCCTAAAGTTCTGCCTGGCGTAAGAGATACGAGTCTGAAAGAGAAACAAGGAGACACGTAACAGGTTTCACAATTATATAAGCAAATAAATGGATCTGTCCTGCATAAGGAACATGTTTTTACAACTACAATTTGAAACTGATAGTTGTTGCAAACATCCAATCAGATGTAAACAGCAAAGCAAACAGCAGTGGAGGAAATGATGCCTATCCAAATCTATACTAGAACAAAGTTTGAAGGCTTGAGAAGGATGAACTTACATTACATGTTAACACGGGCTGGACAAAGCCCTTCTCCACGTTGATGGAAGGATAATTCAATAATTTCCCCAAAGAAAATTCTTTATAAGCATTGCCATTATTCTACATTTTGCAAAGAGTAAATATATATCAAATAATATTGGAAGAAACATAGGATAATGAAGCTCAGGTGCAGACTGATGATACATAATCAAATAGCAATTAATTAAGTACAACGTTACAAGGCAAAAGGGAGAGAGGAACTGACAAGAGCAATGCAGAGCCCATTATTGTTTTGAGATCGTATGATCCTTTGAGCAAGGAGATTCATCTGAAATTAGTTTTCATACAAGAGACAAGGTAAGGCACAAGCAGAAATTTAGGAGTTCAAATTTTGAATTGATATCATAGACAGTACCTGACGCTGGGCTCCCAGCAGTTCTAATAGGGGTTTGGCCACTGGAGTAGGGGTAAAGTGCGGTACAGTTGGGCCTGTGTTTTCTGTGGCTGCTGATCTATCTAATTTAACAGGTATCACTACCTTTTCCAAATACCTAGTTTGTACTCCTTGAGGATCTGCACTCACCCTCTTCCTTTTGGACATCTATTATTAAAGAACAACATTTGACTGGAAAAACATAGTGTGATGACACATGGCATAGGTACAGAAAATGGATAGGTATGGCATATACTCATATATGATGCTTAAACTAAGCAGATGGTGTAACAAAGTAGAAGTAATGCAAGAGGTCAGATGCAAAATATGTGCGACCAATACAACTTTGCAAAGTTAGAGCAAGCACCTTGATGGGTGAATAAGATAGGCCATCCTCCACCATGCCAAGTTTGTTAGCCAGTGGATCGTTCCGCAATATTCCTCTCGTGCGCCCATTCTCATATTCATTTTGATAATGTTCAATATCTGACATGCATGAAAACATAAAAACAAGTGAGATTTTCTTTGTAATGCAGAAGTGATTCTAATCCAATACTGCCTCCCTGTAAACCCCTTTGTGCTATCTCTGCAATTCTTTTAAAAGATGCCATGCATGCTGTAATTTGTTGTGTGCATTAATATAATGTGGCCTACTACTCAAAATATGAGAGCTCCAGAAGTGATGACACTTCGCAGATGATAGCCTCAACATATAGTAAAGAAGAACAAGTCGACCTGACCTGACAGATTCAAAATATACTAAGGGAGAACAACTCGACCTGACCAGTCGACCGCAAGAGAAGAGTATCATCTTAAAGAAGGGCAGAAGAGCAAGCAGATTGAAGATATTACAAGTCTTTCAATACAATGTCGGTTGGCCACCCATGATGAACCAGAGCGCACAGAGAAATACTATTCTTTCCGGTCTCTCCATATGTGGCTCACATGCATTTCGAAACTAAAGTAGGAACATTTAGCTAACCAATTAAACATCTCTCTGTTTTACTAATATCAGCAATAATATCAGATATGAATTTGTACAACTAAGCTTGTTTAGCTCGATGGGTGGAGCAGTGCTATTACGACACGAACCACGTAGGCTGATTGTGGTCATCATAAAATGGGGAAAACATAAGCATGATGAGTACAGTGTTGACCGTGGCAGTGGGATGGCAGATCTGAAGCTGCAAACCGCGGAAAGGGTAGTTAGCAACCGATGTTTGCTTTGAAATAACAACTAAGATTTGGTATGGACAAGAAAGTACAGCCAACAAGTGACAAAGAAATGCAATTATGCTGTCTCTCTATATGTCGCGACATGCATTTGGAAACTCAAGTGAGACCTTTAGCTAACCAATTAAATGTGTCGGTTAACTAATATCACTATCATATTTGAACAACTAAGCTTTCGAATTCTGAGTGTTGTGTTGTTTAGCTTGAAGGGTGGAGTAATGCTAGTACGACAGAAAGCACCTACGCAGATCATAGTAGAGTAGATAAAAGGGGAAAACCCTAAGCATCAAGAGAAAAATCAGGAAAGTGGAACTAGCTGGACCAGTGGGTGGCGCACATGCTTTTCGAAACGAATATAGGAACATTAGGTGACCAATTAAACGTTCTCTATTTTAGTGATATGAGCATCATATCAGATTCGTATTTCAACACGTAAGCTTTGGGTTGAGGTCTTGAGGAGAAGTGCTAGCACGACACGAAGCACCTACGATGATGGTAGTGAATATAAAGGGGGGAAACCATAAGCTTTACGAGTATAGTGCCCGTGCCATGGCGGATCTGAAGGTGCAAACCGGACAAAGCTACTTCGCAACCAATGTTTGCTTTCAACTAGCCACTACGATTTGGTACGGACAAGAAAAGTACAGTAAACAAATTACGATCTATTTTCCGGGTGAGATCAATAACTTAAGCACATATGGAAGAGTACGACCTCTCTTGCGACGCCGTGTGGGCCTATGCTGATACGTTGAGGGTGCTGCGGGTGCGATGGCTGTCGGCGGCGGGGAAGAAGACTTTAGACGGTAGACGACCGGGTCGGGGGATATATCCTGTTGCCGTGGACGAGGCGGTCGTAGGAGCGGCAACGACAAGGTGGACGACGGCGCCGATGAAGCGAGAGGAGGCGATGAAAGGATCCTGGTCCAGCGCCGTGGATGAGAGATGTCCATCTCTTGCAGTGGATGACGGGGTAGGGGTAGCGGCTCCGGCAAGGTGGAGGATGGGGTGGCGGACGGAGGAGGCTGGCCGCAGTGCGGAGGTTGTCGTGCCGCCGACGGTGTATGAATGGGGAAATGGAGGGGAGGGGGGATCTCAAACTTTGGGACGCGCTTCTCTGAAATGGGGGAAAGTTATGAACTTGTCCCCTGTTTAAAATTTCGGACATCGCGTCGGCTGGGGATAGGACGGTAATCTCGCATCTCCCAAATATTTGCCGGTAACTATTTCGGGCGAGGAGAGGGTGTTTTGCCGCCCACGGTTGGCGCCCACGGTGTATGAACGGGCCTGACAGGTAGGGTGGTTGTGTCACGTCTGATGGAAGTTACACATCTGCCCCTATTTAAAATATTAGCCTACATCGATTTCGGATGAGGAGAGTTTGTTTTGCCGCCCACCGTGTATGAATGGGGAAATGGAGGAAGAGACACATGTCTTTCGGACGAGCTTGAATCAAATGTGTTTTTCCGCCCACGTTTGGCGCCCACCGTGTCTGAATGGGCTCAGAGGCCATCGTGTCAGGTCTGATTGAAGTTACTAGTCTACCCCTATCGACAGCAGTGTAAATCCGGTCGATAAGGATGTCAAGTGTCAGGGGTAGACAGTAATTTCCATCTCGCAAACACTTGCTTCGGGCAGCCCACAAATTATAGTGGGTGTTTAGCCGCTTCGTTCAAAACTTGGGAGAGTTAGCATTCACGTTTTCCCTGGGACCTGGCAAACTAAATTCAAATCCAATTTGTATTCGATTACGAATATCTACAGATAATTATATGTTTTGTTATTTATTTCTTCAAAACCACAACAAAGATTTATTCCACCTTTATATATGATTATGATTTAGAAATGCCGTGATCTTCGAATTCAGTACGTTGGATACACTCTGAGTCAAACAGTTATTTCATCCAATACAATATGCTCACACGAAAAACAGTTCACCTTATGTCAATCATACAAGTACTGAGGATTACCTCGCCTAAAAAATTCGGATCATTACAACACATGGACAACATAGGGGGTCTTGCAACATAATCCATTCATAGACATGACACAACATGCAAGTACAATAATCTAATGACAATTTCAACTGGTATCTAAAGAAGAACCGGGATTAACTTGGGCTTCAGATAGCAGAAACAACAGGACCTCCTCCGTCTTCAAATGCAACATTCTTACTTCCTCCAATTCTTGGGTTGCTTGCATAATGCGTGCCGCTAATCCCGTAATTTCCAGCCTCAAGATAAAGATTACCTCATTCATGGCAGCCACACCATCTCTTTCTGCCTCTAGTAGAGCCTCAAGCACTATAATATCTGTGCTCAGACTGCTCTCCGGCGGTGTTGCCTCTGAACTGCTACCATCTGGTAACATGGATGGCACACTGCTTCCACAAATAGATTCTGGGGTTGTACATTGTGTCCTAGTGTGAACGGTATCCTGAAAGGTTTCTGCTGGACATCAGTAAGAGATAGTTATCGTATGATCCAGGCAGTAAGCTTACATGGTAAACGACGGACGAATTATTGCTGAGCATGGCAAACTATATTTAAATGGTTCGAAGCAGCATCAGCCGAAAAGAAATTAAAATGGTAAGATGAAACTAGGGATGTAAGTGGCAAATAAACGACATCCGCCAGTCCCATCTAGTTAGTTTTTGCTACCTCCCTAGTTCATTTTCCTCAAAAAACAAAAACTCTTTTGAACTATCATACCACTAGTGGACTTTAATCGGGATTAAACGGGACCCAGTTGACATCCCTAGTTGAAAGGGAGTGTACAACCGCTATATTTAAGTTGCCAAGGCATCTAAGCAGTTGAAATAATCTGAGAAAGCACTTAACTGTGTGGCCTCATATAAACTACGAAGACAGTCTTGTGATGAAGTTGAGAGGAAAAGTTAAGGGCTCAAATGAAATAGGCATGCATTTCTTTACGATAGTACAACAGGCACTGCTGACATATTGGCCAACTCAGGTATAGCGTAACAACAAATAAGCATTCGAATCAAGCAATACAGCAAAGCAGACAACTGAACTATTTGTAATTCGGTAGGATTACACGTTGAGGGCACAAGCCAAGAAAGCAGCCCACTCGCATTACATTTCACATGTACTAAAACACACTGGCTTACCATATGTTGCTGTGAAGCCTAGCTGCTGTTGCAATGTTCTTTGAAGATATCGTCAGCATCCCGTGGTTGCAAATCTAGTTGTTGTAGTTTATTCTGCACCATCTATTTTGGTAAAATTAATTTTAATCGCATGCACTGGTCCGAATTGATCATCAATGGTTCATCTAAACTAATGAAAGAAGGGTGTGTGCATACACGACAATATATCTGCTTCCCTCTATTTTTATGCTTGTTCGAGGTGCCAGCCCCAAAAGAACAAATATTTTGCTTGATGGGGTTGGCAGCTCCATAATTAATAGAAGCATCAAATTAGTCATGCAACTTGGGAAGATCAAGAACACACAAACAAGTAATGAACAGAGGCTCGGAGCAGTGATGTAATAGCTAGCATCAGAAAATGTAGGGTAAAACAAACAAAAAGCAGCGGAACCACATGCTAGTTTGCTGATGTGTAATTAAGCATAGAGAACATTAAGCAGTTTGATGGAACCAACAGGTGGCATCAGAACAAAACTAAAGCATATTAACTATATATGCACTGGTATGTAATTTAGCACATGTAACATGTTCACTGCCATAGGTATGGCCCTACAGGTGCAAGCAGAATAACGCGTCTCATGAAAAACTGAATGATGCCCTGAAGAAATTCAAAGGTGCGGTGCTTATGCTAGGAAAGTGAACGTAGGCGCCGACCGTTGGATAATAGTACCTGATTCTCGGCGGCGTATGGGTATCGTTGTCATACTTGATAGCTAAGGATCGTCGATGGTGCTCGTGTTGCGGTTGAGTTTGGGCCGGCTGTCGCCGTCGCTGAAGCGGCTCCGGTGCTACGGTTGCGGCGCCTGTCGACATACAAGAAAGCTCATCTGTGGTAAGTGAACAGTTGCACGATAAAGAGAAAAACCGAAGGAGTACAAATCGAAATAACCTGATGAGGCTGCGGCGTCGGTAAAGCAGGGCCGGTGGAGTTGAATATGGCGTCTGTGGAGCGGGTCCGGTGCAGTGGACAAAGGCTTCGACGGGCTCGTTGTACAGTGATTTCGGTGAGGCGGATGTGTTGCGGCGGACGAGGGCTTGTATGAAGGGCCAGCGAAGGGGCGGACGAGGGAGTCAGTGAAGGGCCTACGATATGGTGGACGAGGGCGCCGGTTAAGCAGATCCGGTGCGGTGGACCATGATAGCGGTCAAAGAGATCTGGAGTTGTAACATCCCAAATTTTCAATTTGGTATGTTATACATAGATCATCATTGCATATCATATTTTATTGCATTTTGAAAAATCCTCGATAAATCCTAAGCAACTCAAGGACCCTCGGAGAGAGTTGGGGATTTTCTCGAATTTTCATATTTGATTTTCATCAAATAATAAAACGAGGATTTTGGTTTTAATTATTTTCTCTCCGGAAAATATTTCATTTTAAAAATAAACGAGAGGAGAAAATATGAATTCTCCAAAACAATTGAAATATTGGAGGAAAAATGTTAAAATCATTTTTTGGAATTTATTCGGATTTTATTTGCAATTTTAATTGCATTAAAAATATTGCATGTTTTCAAGAAATTATTTTCGTGTCAAAAAAATGTTCACCCTATTCTAGATTTTCTAACTAGACGGGGAAAATTTATTTTATCTTTTTTGGACTTTTATTTATTTTTCTACAAATTTTTCCGCGGAACGTATTTAAAAAAAAACTGCGCGCCGCCCGACCGGGCCGAAGCCCAGCCGAGCCGGCGGCCCGCCCGCGCCGTCTCCTTCCCCAGCACGACACCGCCGCCGCCGAGTCCGTGGCGAGCACGGGACCCCGCCGGAGCTTGCCCCTCCTCCAAGCCGAGCCCCCCCTCATATATATAGCCGCCGCCCCCCT